>NC_042495.1:76826617-76838856 GCF_005508785.2 Acyrthosiphon pisum | reverse complement strand
CCACCTTTAACCCCTACTTTATTTAATCATAATAATAGTAAGTAAATAATATTTTGTTAAATATATATTATGTATTATAAATTATTACAATTATAATTGCAATCAGTGGTACCGAAAACGTACTTCAAATAGTTCAATTGAACTGCCTTAATAATGGGTAGATATTAGGTGTTGGGTGTAGGTATTGGGTCTTAAACTGTGGGTAAAATAATAGAGCATACTTCTTAGTATTTCTGCTATAATTATATTAAACACAGATATGTCATTAAATTATTTATACATAATTAACTTGGCCAGTTTCACAGTCGTTTAAAGGGGTGAGTGGTTCAATTGAACTATTTGAACTGCCAGTTTTAATTTCATTCAGCGCTACTGATTGTAAGGGTACATAAATATGAAAGTTCACACTTTTCTTTTCTTAACTTTTATATGTTTTTTTGATTATCATTAGCGATATACTATATATTATTAATATCAATCGCATTAGATTTATATTTTTTTTATAATATTATATATAATTTGGGTTTAGAAACTACAGTATAAACTGTTTATAATGGCTCCGATTGTAATGACATTTTGGATGTAATGACCTTAGATTGAAGGTCCCGTCAAACCTTTATATTGTATGATCTAATTTTTATCGATTATTAAGACATCTGTTTAATGACTATTCAGATGTCAAAACGGTTATATTGGTAAAATCTTTTATCAATAATGACTGTATTAAAGTTTTATTGAAGCTAATATAAGAACCAATAATACTAAATATTAAAAACAAAATACTGCATAATTTTTATACAAAGACACTGAAATAACAGATTTTAAATACAAGGTAAATTTAATTTTAAAATAATAAAATAACTTTAATTTAATTTTTTTCTGTATTTATTGAAGTCACAATTTGGTGATAAAAATATGATACATATATTGTAATACAATATTACGGACATATAAATATAAAATCAGGTTTTTACATTTTATTTTATCATTTTTTAATGATAATCTGTTATTATGACTATTTTTGACTAATACCAAAATTTCATTATAAACTGTTTCTACTATACTAAAATATTTGAATAATTTTAAATCATTCAAATCAGAAATAATTATTGGTTCTTAGTAGTTTTAAATTGTCATTCTTTACATACTCCTCAGTAAATGGAAAGTAACATAGAGTATTCTTACAACTTTTCAAGTGAACTATTCTAACTTTCAAACTTGAATTCAGATTTTGTAAAGTTAAATTTCTTAAGCAATTATCTGTTTATCACTGGGTTTTTGTATACAAATAAACCATTCATTTTAATAATATCTTTTTTTTCTATTATCTCATTGACTTCCTTCCTTTTTCATAAGGCAGTACTGACATTTTCCAATGCACTATGTCAATGACCCAACTGAAAAAAGTGTAATATTTTAGGTTAGTTATATAGACATATGCAAAAATCTTATTTAAATATTTGTATTTTGACTTCATTCAATTTTCACCTGTTTAGACTGACTTTTTATTTTAATTATTTATTGTTTATATGATGATTTTGGGTATTATATTATACAAGCTGTTAGTACTCTTAGTTGTATTGTATAATTTGTATATTAAAATATTAAATAACAAAAATATTTAACTTTACTTATTTTCAAATGCTTAATGTAATATATAATTAATATATAACTGACAATATTTCATTTGCAGGAACCAGTGATAGTCCTATTTCTAAATTAACATCACCAAAAAGTCGACGGAATTTAAATCCCGATGTAGTTTTTTCTAATGGTTTAACAACGCCACAATCTCCAAAACCTTTAGTTCCTGATATTTGTGTTAAAACTGGTCACAATTTTTCAAATTTACTGCCTATGCTTGGTTATTGTGAACAATGTTCTGTACGAGTATTTGTGGGTATGTTTTTTTTTTTTAAATTATGAATTTAATTTATTTTAATTTGTATAAAATGTACAAATAAATTTTGTAGGTGTTAAGTGTAAAATTTGTAAATTTCGATATCATAAGGGCTGTTTGTCAAAAGTTCCATTACATTGTACGAAGAATGCTGCAACAGATGATAATGACTCAACTCTTGATGGTAAATTATATTATGCTAAATAAACTTATGTGTGTTATTCAATCTTTTTTTATTGTACAGAGCTAATAAGTTCATCAGCTAATCATTCTCCTAATTTTAATCGCCCTACTTCACACAAGACTTCTTCTTCATTATTATCAAAGAGAAAAACTAGAATACCATCTATAAATTCAATACCAGTTTCTGTAAGTACAATTAATATGTATATATTTGTATATATTAATTAAATTTGGACAATTATATATAAAAAAACATATAATTAAGATCGATCTACCAATGTTAAATGTACAAATTTTGTTTCTGATTTTATTTTTAGTCTAAAAGTGGTGGAGCTGAATCTAGTTCTGCCCCATCTAGTACAAATAGTTCAACACCTTCAAGTCCTGCTCTAGTCAATACCAGACAAACACATATTTCTTCTTTACCAACACCAGCTATTACTCATGAACAATTCAACTATCCTGACACCCCCATATATTCACAAGAATTACAGGTACTTATAAATCTTGAGTTGTATATTTTTATTAATAGTTTAATTTATTATAATAGTAATTAAACATTAATTAAATTAAATTAATTAAACATTGTTATAATTATTTATTTCAGAAAAATCAATGTAGATTTATTGAATCAAGGTGTGGGAGTACAGATTCAGAACAAACATCAATTAGAATGGATTCTTCCGAAGCTCAAAATTGGGATACCGATGAAATGGAAACAAGAGGTTGGCCAAGACAAAATAGCGTGAGTTAATTTTTTTCAAAACATTATTAATAAATTACCGTTCTTGTTTGCAGACAGTTTATTTAAAAGTATAGTTTATAATTTTAGATGTATAAATTTAAAAAAAAAAAACAGAAAAATTAAAAATAATGGATATCATCTTTTGTTTATAATGCATTAAAGATTAAAAATTACAATATTTTAATAAAAAATATTGCATACCTCCTTAACCTCGATTTATACTTAAAACAAAATTAGATTTTTGTTTAAAATAATTTATGTATTTTTATTTCATATTTAATAGTTTAATAAAAGATGATTAAAAATTATTTTGCTTCTGTGAATTTTGTTAAAAAAAATTTAAATGTTCTTAGCTATCTCTTCAAGAATGGGACATACCTTGGGACGAATTAAACATGTGTGACAAATTAGGAGAAGGCCATTTTGGTACTGTATATAGTGGAAATTGGCATGGACCAGTTGCTATCAAAGTAATAAATATGGACTACTTAGATTATGAAAAAACTTTAGAAGCATTCAAAGCTGAAGTAAGTATTTGAAACATATTTTATATTCGATTGGGAGTAACACAGAAATGGTTTTAGGTGGCTACCTTTCGTAAAACTCGTCATGAAAATCTTATTTTATTTATGGGTGCCTGTATGAAGCTTCCTAGATTAGCCATTGTAACAAGTCTTGCAAATGGTATGACATTGTACAGACATATACATGTGCTCAAAGATAAATTTAATATGAGTCGCACCACAATGGTTGCTCAACAAATATCACAGGCAAGCTTTTTTTATATAGTTAATTCCTTTATTCAAACTAACAAAACATTATTTTTTTGTATAGGGTATGGGATATTTACATGCGAAAGGTATTATACATAAAGACCTTAGAAGTAAAAATATATTCTTAGAAAATGGGAAAGTCATAATTACAGATTTTGGTTTATTCAGTGTTACTAGATTATGTTTTCGCAACCGGTAATTATAAATAATTAAAAAGTGGAACACATTCCTACTAATTACATTGTTATAGGACCCAAGATGGTCTCATTGTGCCACCAGGCTGGCTATGTTATTTAGCACCAGAACTAGTTCGTAATTTGCGTGTTCACCAAAGACCCGAGGAAGAAGATTTACCATTTAGTAAAGCATCAGATGTTTATGCTTTTGGGTAATTACTAATTTATTAAACTTTCAGTAAAGAAAATAAGACATTATATTATGTTAAGTTAAATAGTATTTCTTCTTGTGTCAAATTAATATTAACAGATTTAGCTAATAATCATTAGTAACTGTTTTTGTAAAATAAATATCGTCGCTGATACTGCAACAAGACGTATCTCAAAATTTTATAAAATTATTTTGTTGTTGATATTGGTAGATTAACACGCCGTACAGAAATATTTTATTTCAGACTTTTTTGTTTAGACAACTGGTTAAACTGTATAACAAAACAGCGTATATCAAACATTCGTCATAACACTGCGTATCTCATTAAAATCACATCGAAAATTAAAAAAAAATGTTTGGGAAAACTGAGATAGGCGCTGTTGCAGTATCAGCGACGATATATAATTTCAATATCATATATTATATGCATTACATTTACTTGTATCATCAATTATGTTTATTTAATAGAACCGTTTGGTATGAGTTATTATGTGGTGAATGGCCATTCAAATCAGCCAGTCCAGAAGTTATTATTTGGAACATTGGGCGTGGTATGAAACAAAGATTAGCCAATTTAGAAGCATCTGGAGATGTCAAAGTAAAGATAATTATTTAAATTTAGATACTAAGATTATTATTTACAATGTTGACCAATAAAATATTTATAATTTTAGGATATATTGATGACTTGTTGGTCATTTAACCCTGAAAAAAGACCAGATTTTGCTCAAATGCTTAAAACACTTGAACGATTGCCACGTAAACGTTTAGCTCGTAGTCCATCACATCCAATTCATTTATCAAGATCAGCAGAATCTATATTTTAAGAAATAGTTTAACAGTATTATAACGTGGCTATACCTATGACTTTACTTATTTATATGGTATAATAATTATTTGTAATAAAACAACTTACAGAGCTCAGTTATACAGGTAATCTTGATTAAAGCGCTTTATGTAATGCAATTATATATTTTCCATTATTATTATTATTATTATTATTATATTTGTTAATTGTGTATTATAGTTCTATTGTTATCTATTTATGGACTGTTTGTATAGTATATTCTGTTTATATTGTGTTGGCAGTCAAATTTATTTAAATTCATGTAAATGTGATACATACACATATTATATATACAACTTTATGATATAAAACAGTAATTACTATTATCCATCTAGTAAAAATCAAATTAAGTAATTTGTCTTCAATTTATTTAAGAAGCACTAATAACAATTATTAAAATATTAACTTAATATTTTTGAAAAGCTGTTTGCACTATTTAAAAAGTATGCTTTAAACAATAATTATAAAATACTATGTACAACTATCAAACAATTGATTATTTAATTTATTTTTAATGTATTATTTATTTAGAAACAAAAATATGCATGATAATATTCAATTTTGTTACCATGATTAAAAACAGTTATTATGCTTGAATACATTATTTATAATTTTGCAAATCACATATAAAATATACTCGAGAGTTAAGACAATATCCTAGTATACTCATTCAAGTATAAAATATATAGCTTACACAAATGCTGTAAGCATTTTTGCATACTCAAATTTTAACAATATTTATTTTATTGAGAACATTATATTTACGTCAAATGTGTGGTTTATGAAATTTCATACAAATTTTTGAGGTGTGGATTAAGTCAATTTTGATCAGTACCATTTACAAGAGATAGTATTATTTGATAATAATTGATTACTTTTAAATTCAATGTAACTTTTATTTTCATTTTAAATGTTATTGTAGAATTAATGTTAATGTTTATAATAATATACCAATCTTCTAATTGACTACTAAAATCCTAACCAAAGATTATTCTACACATAATTCTTTGAATAAAAGTTGCAATTAATATTTAATACAATCTATGCTGTGAATATTTTTGTCTAGTTTCTATTAAGTACGATTGTATGATCATAAAAATTGTAAACGTAAACTTAAATGATAATGAATACCTAACCTAACCAGTAACAGATTTCCAACATTTTTTTTTTTTGGGGGGTTGGGATCCTAAAAATTCAAAGGTACCTAACTATTATTTTTATTTGTATAAACGTATAATTGTTGAAAAATTAAAAATAAATATTTAACAATATATTATTTCAGTATATTTGAAATAGGTATATAAATATAAATAACCTTATATTAATATATTATTATACTATACTATGTCCCACGAGTGAAAGGGACCTGAAGGACATGCAGATTGCAGACTGATGGCAGCGCTCGCTCCGAGGCCCGATTTCCCTCACTATTTCAGCGACGAACGTAGCACAGTAAATCAAGCATTCGCAGCAACTAGCACATTTTGTTGTTAACCACGGTGAACGATCGGTGCTGCTCGGAATGGTAAAGTGGCGGGAATGTACGAAAAAATATGATTTTTGGTCGCCGCTCGGTCCCCATCTCTCGTGGGACAGAGTATAGTATAATATAGTATATATAATATAAGATTATTTATATACCTATTTCAAATAATATCACATAAATATTTATTGTTTCTGGGGTGTTAAGTAATTGAAATAAGAAAAATAATCTTAACAGTTCTATTAACCATAGAAATAGAATTATTGATTGTAAAATGAAACAATATCCAATTTTGACATCTTATTATAATATTTGTCTATGTGCATATAAACTGCTTTAAATTAATTATAAATATTTTCAATTACTTATTAGTATCAAATAATACAACATCTAAAATATGTGCTTGGTATGAAATCGAACAACAAAAGTTATTTTATGAATACTTCTAATGGTGTAAAGTTAAATGAACCTCGGTAAATTCCAGGGATTTTCGTTTTCTTTAGATTCTGAGCGGATCTGCAGACAATGTTATTATGTTTTGAAACAAATTTTTTTTGGGGTAACCTAACCTTTCGGTGAAGTAAAAACTAAAAATGCTTCAATTTTTAACTATGAAGGTGGTTTCTTCTATAAAATTGGATCTAGTCGAGATGGTCAGAAGTAAAAAAAAAGTTTTAAATAAACGCAGGAGAAATAGAAAAATGGGGAAGTAGGAAACCGTTCTGCTGTATATAGTTAGTGTCAAATGTATCTTTTCATTTTCACTATGAGCATAGTGATGGATGTGATAAATTTGAATTCAATGATAAATCAATACACATGAAAAATGATTCCGGGCTGAGATATAGGTCAGCCTATATAACTATATAACTGTATATTTTATTACATATAATATTTATATGACTAATATAGAAATTTATTTTTCAGTTAGTATTACAATTATTTATAGTAGGTTGAATTAATTATTTTAAAAAACAAAGAATTCATTATAATATTAATTAATTACTATTTATGGGCCTGGGATTTTAAATACCCTAAAAAACCTGAAAAACATGCTTTTACGCACTAAATATGCCCGATCTGAGCGCGGCGAACCTGTTTTGGTAGTAGGTTCTTTTTCTGAACGATATAGCAACGAGTTTTTTTTATAAGCATTTAAAGTTAAAATTTCGAAAAAATACGTACAAATCATGAAAATGTGCAAAACTATTATTATATAGAAATTCATAAAAATATTATTAAAGAATTAAGATTCCTCATAAATTTGTCAATATTTAAAAAGGGTGGGCAAATGGATGTCGCTCTACTGTACAGTAGGTAACAAGTGGGTTACTGTATAATGGATGGTTATAAATTTGAATTAAATGATATGATATCATTGTATAAGAAAAACGAATCTCAGCGGAGGCGGTATGTCAGTCTAGGTATGACTGTATAAGATATATTATATACTTATCTATGGTATTAAAAAAAAATTGAGCTATAATAGGTAGGTATCGATAATAAATTCCAAATTAATCATATCACAATATCCATTAGGTAGGTACGTATAACGCGTCATCAACAAAAAACCGCGATGCTACCATAGCATGGTATCATAGATATATAATAGTATACTTTAGAAGTTTCAAGTATACCCATGAATAATTATTATTCAATCACAAAAAAATAACTAAAATAGTTATTCTACAGGTTTTTTAATATGTAATTTCGTCCAAATTTGAACTTAAAATTACTATAAAAATAAACTGTGCTTATATATTTTTTAGATTTTTTGGTAACAGAATTAAATACTTACGTGGAATCCTGTTATACATTTTTAATCCTTAGATATAAAAATTTTATAAATTTTTAACTACAAAATAATTATTCAATTTTAAATTTGATAAATGTTGTCAAAATTTGATCTTTAAATGCTTATAAAAAAAAATTGTGTCTATATATTTTTAATATTTTTTAACTGCTATTGTACCAATATATCAGGAGTCTATCAGAAATTTATAGAAAAAGAAAAACTAAAAAAATTGAAAACTGACAATGTCCGTAAACAGCCCAAAAAGAGTCAATTTCTTTTCAAAATTGTATCGTGTATAGAAAATGCTAATATAAACATTCAGTGAAATTTTCAAGTGTCTACAGTCATTATTCGTTTTTTAATTACATAAAATAAGAAAATCGCTACACGAGAAATTGAATGAATATCCAATGTTGTAAAAATTTGAATTTCAAACGCTCATAAAAATTTTAATTTGGTTTGCCGGTAGACATTTTTTTTTACAAAGGTAGATAATCTTATAAGCAATCTTGTATTACATTTTAAAATCTTAGATTTAATAAGAAAAATTTTTTATGAATTCTTAACTCAAAATAATTTGCTAATTTTCGTGATTTTTCCATATTTTGTCAATTTTTGAACTTTAAATGCTTATAAAAAAAAATTGTGACTAAGGATTTTTAATATTTTTCTAATTTCAATGTAACAATATAATAGGAGCCTTGTATTAAATTTTCAAGTATTTTTTACCCAACAAATAAAGTTTTATTGACATTCATAGGAAAAAAACTAATAAAATAGGAAACTGAAAATGTCCCTAAACAGTTCAAAACAAATCAAAATATTTTGAAAATTTTATCATGTATAGAAAATTCAAGTATAAACAACCAGTGAAAATTTCTTGTATCTAAGGTCATTTGTTTTAATGTTACACCAAAAACAGTAAAAACTGTATATAGAAATTCCAGTTTTTCTTTAATTTTTCTTTTGTTTTTCACGGAGCTTTTGAAAATTACTGGAGATTTTAAATTTTGACCTCCTCAATGCACCAACAACATTCACTTTCCCATCGAACAAGATACTGAAGTTGAAAATCGAAGCATTGTTTCGACTAGTTACTTATCGTGTAAACAGACACGAAAAAAAAATTAAAAATTAAAAAAAAATACACATTATTGTAAAATCAATACATTCATCGCTCCCCTCAGAATCTAAAAATTTGTGCATATGTATTTTTAATATTTTTCAACTGCTATTGTGACAGGAGCCCTGTATTAATTTTTCACATTTTTAACCCAACAAATAAAATTTTATTGACATTTATAGAAAAATAAATTAAAAAAATTGAAAAATTGAAAAATGACAATGTCCGTAAGCAGCTCAAAAAGAGTCAAAAAATTTTGAAAATGATATTAATATAGGAATCGATAAAACAAACATGATATCAATTTCAAGTGGTTATTCGCTTTTGAATTACAACAAAATCAGAAACTCACTACTTGAGAAATCGAGTGAATATCCAATGTCGTAAAAATTTGAACTTCAAACGCTCATAAAAATTTAATTTACATTTCTTATAGACAATTTTTTTTATACATACTTTACACATTTTCAAAAAAATAAACCAGTGATTTATGCACTAGTTTGCCGAACGATGGGTTGGATGTGTGATATGCCACGAAATTATGAAAAAATAAAAATATAAAGCATTCTTAAAATCTTATATATAATATGTAATATGTATCATTTAGGTAGCTAAGTAATAGGTAGGCGGTAGCTCAGACCGGTATAGTCGTATAAGGTCCTCAGGGATTTTTATTAAACACCCAAGGGTCAGGGTGGAATGAATAAAAAAAGGTTGAGAACCACTGATTTAGATTAGTTTTAAGCTATTTATACCATGAACCTATTAACACAGTTATACAGTACGTGGTATTGACTAATAGGTTATTAAGTATTAAGTAATAACAATAGTGAATAATTTAATAGTATAATAATTATTAGACAATAATATATTTTAATTTATATTATTATGCGTTATTTTAGCCGTAAGGTATACCGTAAATACTAAATAGTACCAACTAATAGAAAAATGATTTACTATTAGTATTTACTATATTTTACTAATATGAATAAATTATAATGTATCCATAAAAATAGTGCAGGCTACAGTGGCTTAGATTTTTTTTTTTTGGGGGGGGGGGCAAATCCCCCCTTTGCTCCCACCATGGATCCGCTACTGGCTGGCTACAAGTTGTTTCAGTTCAGGATCGATTTCGTGTGCAATGATTTAAAATCTATCACGCCCAGGTCTTTACTCATAGTCTTTACAGTAACCTATAGCCACCTAGGGGCTAGGATTTTGGTACTTACTCAATGACGAGATACACTCGAAACCTACAACTGAACAGCTTACAGCAGAGCGTCTTTCCTATTTCTTTTTTTAATTATCACACGTAAATTACATTAATTATTAAGATTTTAAAAAAGGAGGATCAATGTACCAATCCACCAAGATTCAAGATACCTACCTAATTGCTTATTATATAGTATACCTATTGTATAGTTGTAACACAGTATCATCAGAGAACAGTAGCAACCCATCTAGATTATGGTTGCAAGCATAGGCACAATTAGGGCTACATTTTTTTTTTTTTGGGGGGGGGCTAACAAAACTATTTATTTAAAATAACCCATAGGGGACTTATATAAATCAATAAGGTATATTTTTGGGGGCTAAATCTTAGTTGGGGGGGGGGGCTAAGCCCCTCTAGTCCCCCATAGTTGCGCCAATAATTACAAGGTCAATGAACATCAAGAAGTTAGAATAGACCTAACTTCGATTATAATACCGTGATTATTGATTTTAGATTAACATGAAAAAATTTAATGAGAATTGAGAATATGTTATAGGCACGGAGTACGAACATATATGGTACCTATTACATTATATTATACTATTGTAGAAAGCATATACCTTTATAGTCTTATAATATATATTCTTATGTTGTATTGTTCTCTCCATAGACATAATATAGTATATCTATATTATGTCTATGGTTCTCTCAGGCTTTCCATCTATCCGTCTTTCGTCATTGGCTTATGCATATTATTATTAATCATGAATAATGATATTATTATAATTATAAGCGTTCACTAAATTATTACTATAGATACCACGGACTAAGATACAAGTATTATATATTATTACAGATCTTATATATATCTATCTATATCAAATATAGTCCGTGCTATACTATCCCACGGATAATATACTAAATATTAAATAGTAAATATAATACTATATAATTACTAAATACTACTTTAGTATATTATCCGTGATACTATCCAAGGTGTATTGATAATAGGTATTTAATATCAATCACGGTTTAAGATAATATACTGGTTACACAACTCCTATATTAAATTGCTTGTAACCAGGGCTCGTAAGTTCATGCACTTGCATATAAATCTTGCTAAGTTGTATTTAATGCTTGATGACATAGAAAGGTAACGGTACCGCGGTTAAATATGTGAAATCTTATTTTGCATGTTTTTGCATATTTAGAGGTTTTTTGCGTATTTGGCATATTTATGCATATTTCTATTTTATTGGGCATATTGTACATGATTTTGATATTCCTATTCATATCATTATATCAATATGCATTTTTTATGGAAATCTTATAAAAGAATCAACATTTGACGAAAAAAAACGCGATCGTTTATCGAAAGTTTCAGATTTAAAATAAATTACTGACAAAGACCAACATTATATTATGCAGTTCATTAAGGTTCAAGAATAGTACTATAGTAGTCCGTGACAACTCTATCTAAATGGACCCTCTCATCATTTTGTTATCATAGAATGAAGAACTAATGAGCGCTCCTTGTGGGATATTTTTGAAACATTATTCTTACTTAAAAAATCATTAAAAATTTTTGAAATAACATGAATTATGATATTATCCATTCTTTTTTTTTATAGTTTTATTTAATTTTTTTATGTCACAATAAAAATTTTAAATACTATTCTTGAACCTTAATGAACTGCATAATATAATGTAGGTCTTTGTCAGTAATTTATCTTATCTCTTTTCTATGCACTGGACTGGAAACGAGACATTTACTGCCGAGCCGCTTAGTG
>NC_042495.1:76825627-76826567 GCF_005508785.2 Acyrthosiphon pisum | reverse complement strand
GCGCTAGATACGCTCGCGTACTATTTTCCCTTTCTACACCTCTCTCGCGGACACTAAGCGGCCCGGCCCCCGTCACCCGCCTCCCATGACGTTTCCAGTCCAGTGTAGTAGTCCGTGGAGTTGTGCAACCACGGACTAAGATAGTATGGACCATAGGTAGTATCGACTACCTTATCAGTGGCCCTAAAATGTTTCTAAAGCCGCCGTAAGGTACAACTAGGGGTAAAAGCGCCATCTATAGGTGTGTTATAAAAACACAATAATTAGAATTAGAAAACATAAAAAATCAAATTTTCAAAATAATAAATATTAATAATATACTGCAAAAATAATATTATAATTTATAATGTACTCATTACTGACTGACTACGCAAAATTGTAATATATTATGTAAATATACAATATTAGTAACTTTATTTGACACTAGGAGCGCTTTTACCCCTAGTTGTACCTTTCGGCGGCCTCTTAGGACGGGGAGTGGCGGTGTCAAAACATTTGAGGACCGTTCCTCTACTACCCCCCAACCGCGTCGATACCAGTCCATACTCCATACCATGCCCATGCAACTCCCCAACCAATTAACACAAATCAGTAGTGCTCTTATTGTCGGGTCCCGCTCTGGTGGCGCGCTCTAGTAGTAATTTGTATTTTAATAATTTATTACTCATTCCAAGATTAAACAAATAGATAAACATTTTTACTGTTATAAATTTATAATAGTAATTATTATTTAAAAGTATAAAAATATAACAACACCTAACAATAATAATAATAATATTTAGTACTTTGGTACTTAAGTAGTCACTGCTTGTAGACCTTTATAAGGACAATGTGCCTATAACATGGGACTGTATATTTTGGCGGAATTTTACAGACATAGGCTCATAGATTTTTACTATGAGCAAAATAATGCCGATAATATTCAATGGATCGTTACGCC
>NC_042495.1:76800465-76823788 GCF_005508785.2 Acyrthosiphon pisum | reverse complement strand
GTACATTTTTAAATATTTTAAATACAATTTAAGACTTTTTCAGCTACTATCATAGACCATTAAAATATTTTTTAACATTTCGGGGGGGGCTGCAGCCCCCTCAGCCCCTCCCCTGGATACGCCACTGAGAGCTTATATGTCATAGTGAACTACAATTTACATTTGAAAGGTAATTGCATTTACAGTCACTACAACAAATAAGCGCTAGATAGGAAGTTTCCAGCTGTTTAATACTGATAATGGAGATTCATTTCGGTAGACACTTTTCTAGATTCGTTGGGCAACCATACCATCTTTAATCTTGATTGTGTTTGTGATTAAATATGTTATCACAATGAACGCTTATCACTGACCACTAACCGTATTACACTACTCAATGACCGGACGATAGTGACGTGTTTACCGTGGAATAGATTAAATGATAATGATTTGGTTTTGGCCCAAAAATTCAATTGCCGGAACGTCTCTCGTGAGTCGTGAAAGGTTATTGTGTTCTAAGGTCAAGGTTTTTCTTCTTATGACCTCATGATTGACTAATTTTCGTACGTGGTAAAAGTAGTATGGAAAGTATTAACGACGATAAAATACAGAAGACACTCGTGACACCGGGTATTGGTGGTCAGCCTACTTTCTCCAACGGAACAAAAGTAAGTCGAAATAAAAAGAAATCCTTTTCCTGTTTCGGGTTCTTTGAAGTGCTTACAGTTATTACTTTTTTTTTTTTTTGTCCTAGGTATCGTTTCATTTTGTGACGCGAGTTGTTAGCACTAATAGTGTGATTGACGATAGTTACAAATGGCCCAAGCACATGGAAATCGTTTTGGGGAAAAAATTCAAACTGGAAGTCTGGGAAATTATTTTGAAGTCAATGCGTGAAGGAGAAATTTCGAAATTTATTGTTCACAAAAGTGTGAGTATACCAATCCTTAATAGAAAAATTATTACCAATTATTCTTCTTTTAAATTACGTATGCAGTTAATTTTGTTGCATGTTACTTATGCTAGTTTAGAACATTATTGACGTACAGTAAAAAATACTTATAAATAATCAATAACTTAAATGTAAAATACATGTTATTATATTTATTTTTGAAGTACCTATTAAATTTCATTTTTATTAGCATAAGTATCAACACATATATTCCCTACTTGAAAACATATTTTGATTTATTGTTTATACCTATTTAATGTTAT
This sequence comes from Acyrthosiphon pisum, assembly GCF_005508785.2. Taxonomy (NCBI): domain Eukaryota; kingdom Metazoa; phylum Arthropoda; class Insecta; order Hemiptera; family Aphididae; genus Acyrthosiphon; species Acyrthosiphon pisum. Next base: position 76,822,594 of record NC_042495.1, on the reverse strand, counting down.
TTATGTTTGGTAGGTATTACCTATGAGAAATTAAAACATTTATTACTGAATTATTAAGAAAACTGACTATTACTGTTCAATTATACTTTGGATTATTTATTTGAATATTAGTATTTTTTAAATTAATTATTAAATAATAATTTAGAAGATATTATGAGACTTTAAGACCTCTATACTTCAGGTGATAAACTAATAACTAATAAGTATGATACATTTTCTACTATTCTATCCATATGTATTATGAGGTTTAAAGTTACCTATGCTTTTAATAGTACTTACCTATTTAATATTTATTATTCAATCTTTAAAGGTATCCACTACTTAATGATTAATATATTTTAGCTTTAATGTTACACTACTGAAGAAAAAAAAGGTTAAATGTATTTAACTATATTAGGAGTTTCCTATAAAAATTAAACTACTTAAAATAGAGGGATGATTTCATAAATACTCGCAATGCCATATTGAAATAAATAAATAATCTTGGAATATATTTTTTATGGTGATAACATATTATGATTTTTTTGTATCTTTACTTTCTATTTACAGATGCAGTAAATTTAATTTAATCCAAGTATTTTAAAACTGATTAACATAATTTTATGAGTATATATTAAAAAAAAAAATTATTATAAATAATATTACCCATCGTTTGCTTCAAAAACGAGATATCATATATTCATATTAAAGCATAAAAAACTACTTTTTTTTATTTATAAGATGAGCGAATTTACTGAGCTAATTTAATAAGCAAATTTACTTAAGTATTTAATATAATAGTAAAAATTTGAGATTAATTTTTGATATTAATGTATTGCATGCATGATGGCAAATAACTAAATTGGCATATTGCGATTTCTCCTAACAGTGATTAATCTATTAAATTAGGTTTGATTATGTCGTAAATTTACTGATTATTTGTATTTATTGTTATTAGAAATGTAACCTATTACATTTTATTTCTTTATTTAATAATACATTATTTAGTTTTTATTATTAATCATTTATGTGTATATATAGGATCATATTTTTATGTGATATGAAATATTATATAATATATCATAATTTATAATTAAATGGTTATTATGGCCATAGTTCATAAATTAAATTGTAATATTTAATTGTGTTATAGACAAATAAACATATATTTCATGTTATGTAATCAATCAAAATAATTAATGTTTTGATAGTAATGATATTATTACCAATACTACTAATTTAATTATTATGTAATATAGATTTCTAGAAATTGCATTATAATAGTTGGTAGGCATTTAAAATGTTTAATTGTAATATTGTATTGAAATACTTAATACATAATCATATTATAAACAGCTATTATTAGTTTTGTTTAATACAATTTTATTTTCCGTGTAAAATGTAAATTATTTCTATAATACGATTTCTTAATTTCTACAATTAAGAAGACATCGTACCATGTGTTGTCTTCGTCTTATTAACAAATTGCGGAATAAAAATCACCGGGGTAAAAAATCCCCTGACTAATATTACTCACAACCACATGAAAATAATAGAACAAATATTTTTTAAACATTATAGTTAGAACCTATCTATCATTACCAAATTATAAATATTTGATTACAAATAGGTATATAAGTATATTATATATTACTTATCATTCAAAAAATAAATATGTATATAATATTATAATTCTCGAAAAATTAACAATAATATTTTATATTTCGATATTAATACTCATAATTTAGGTAAAATTCTGTAGAAATTAAATTCCTGAAATAAAATATTACGTTTTCTATAACATGTTGACGATAATGTATAGAATATAAGAACTTCAAATTTTACCTATAATATTGTCTTGCATGGGGAAATATGTACCTTTGATAATATATAATATGCCAGGTTTGTAAATGGCAAAATAAATTTTCCAGATTTTAATTAAACAAACTAATAGGTAATTAACTGCGAGTAGTGAGTACTATTTATGCTATATTTTGAATTAATTAAACTAATTAAATATTTCTTACTATTGTTTGATAATTATCGATCATTCGAAATATTTGTATATACACTACGTTTTTAACTGTGAGCAGTGAGCTCCTATTCATTGATCATTGTTTGGTAATTATTTTTATTTTTATATTATAATTTTTGCATCTGTATAAAGTAAAATTTATAAAAACGTCTCCAAAATCATATTATATAAAATACTATAGGAAACTCTAAATTTTTAATCCTAATAGCTATAAAAATTTAATATTTTATATATTTTAACTACAATATAAATTGCACATGTTTGTAGTATACATTTTACAGAATTATTCGTAACTTATTATCGTAATATAAAACAAAATATTATTGTTAATTTTTTGAAAATTATTTATTATATTAATATTTGAATGATAAGTATATTATATAATATACCTATCTATTTGTAATTAAATATTAATAATGTGATAATCATATTAATTAGCGTTTAAAAAATAGTTGTTCTATCAGTGGCTGTGAGTAATATTGTATAGTCTAAAGGATTTTTATTCCAACTACCCTTATTAACACATAACATAAGGAGTACGGACTTTCCAGTGGAGTATTTCTACCTACACTTAAAATTAGGAAACCATAGATTAGTCAGTTTTAGTTTCTCAAAAGTGGATAGGACTGCACTACAATCCATTCCACGAATCAGTCCGCCGACCGATTCTCGTCAGTGCCGCGCATCCCCCACCAACTACACGGACCACTTGGTTCTCAACGCACCAATCGAATCATTCGTGATGTGCGAAAAGTGATTATTCTCTCGTGGAATAGACTATTGGTACTATATTTAGTATTTATCCATTAATATTCGAGGATCATGAATTAAACGGTCTTAGATCACACTCAATGTAAACCATAAACTATTGATCAAACTTAGGTAATAGTATATTGCGTGGCAAGTGCGGGAAGTGAAACTAGTGGAAGTGCTATGAGTACCTTCCCGCACGAACCATCAATACTATTTTTTTGTCACGCATCTGAGTTCATCGACCACTGACCAGTGTCTGGTTCTGCAAGGGATACTCCTAGCACTTTTTGGGATTTCCATTTTACCGCCCGGCACTCTGGGGATTCCCACTTAACCATTTGCTGGACGTAAAAAGGTCGCTTTCGAACGCTTCAACCATCATTGAAAACTAAACTTCGGGTGAAATCGTGACAAAAAAATATTATCTGTGTATTTTCATTGGTTTTTACGCTGGGAGTCATGAGAATGTAAAATAATATAATAAATAACGTAAAAAACGTACGAGGGAACACAGAATGTTCTTACCTTGTTTACCTAAGTTTACCTTGTTTACCTTTACCTAAGTTTGATAATAGGTTAATTCACTCTAATATTAAGAGGACGTTGCACCTGCATATTATGTCTCTCCATCTTTCAAATGTACATCTAGCAAAAACTGTTTTTCGCAGGAAAGAACCGAGAACGCTACATTAAGTCATAACTAAGAAACGAAATGTTCACCATACAAGAAGGAGAACTTTGGCTGTGTAATATCGTTTTTATTTTTTCATTATCAGAACTTAAAAAAAAAGTTATTTAAGTTTAAAAAACACAAATAATGTCGGATTTTGAAAGAATAAGAACTTTTTTTCGTATAAGTGATATCAGAAAAATAAAAACGATATTGCACACCCAAAGTTCTTATTTTTATGTGGTGAAAATTTCATTTCTTTTCTATGACTAGCCTTCTCGGTTCTTTCCCGTACTAAAACGTTGTTGTTATTCCGTACGTGAGTAAGACGGAGACAACATATGCGAGTAAAACGTCCTCTTGAAACTTAAATCACACCATTGGGACTGATGAACAAGTTTGGTATGTTCATCACACCATTGGAACAAGTTTGTTATGTTCGTTTGTAAGACTTGAGATAACACATGCGGGTGTGACGTCCTGTTATCAATTATTTTAATTTGATGTATTAGCTCGTGTATTAGTAACAATATACAGTAGACGCCGCTTATAAGACTCACTTTGGGACCAGCACAAAGTGAGTCTTATAACCGAATGAACCTTATAGGCGAAGTGGAAAAAAAAAATTAATTAGGTATTTATAAATTTTATTTCACTACATATTTTGCTTTGATTTTAATACATTAACACATATTACATATTATATACTTTATTATTGAATAAATTTAATAATCCCGATAAAAAAAACTAAAATTATAATAGGTAAATATTACATATAAAAATTATTATACGTTATAAGGTACCAACAGAAACTAGAAATAATCAACACGAATATTATTTAATTTTTCAATACCAATTTATTTCTAAATTATAACCAAAAAAGTTTATTTTCTACTATTTATTTTACGAAATTTGAGTCTTATAACCGAAGTGTTGAGTCTTATAACCGATTTTTTTTTAATGTATTTGGATACGTCCGGACCGTTCCAGACCGTTCCAGACGATTTTGAGTCTAATAAGCGACTGAACCTTATATCCGTGAGTCTTATAAGCGGCGTCTACTGTATTTAAAATTACGAATTATGTTATTAGCGCAAAATTAAATATATTTAACTTGTTGTTTTGGTTTTCGGGGTAGTTGTCATTTAATTTTAAGCAATGATAACTCATATCAATATTTTCTTCAGACAAAGATACATTTACTAACATATAAGTAATAATTATAGTCCCAAATTGTCAACTAGTATGTTTATTTTCATCAAACAATGACGCTAAAAAAATATAATTTATCAGTAGGTAATCCAAATATTTAAAAAATAATATTTATTAATTTGTAATTGTTATAATGCAGAGTTGAAACAAAGATGTATACTAAACTGATGGCACTCTGCCACTCCTCTTACATTAGGTACCTAATATAGGTATATATTAATAAATCAATGCATCCGATAATACATTTTAACACGTTGAATGCGTAGGTACTAATGCCATTTGGCGTCATGAGCATTTTTCAGCAACGCGTTTGACGCTATTCGGCATCTAATATGCATTTAAAATAAAATGGTTTAATATTCCCTACTCGTGGCTGAATGTTATTTTATTATTATTTAGCGTGAATTAAACGCATATGTTTTTAAATATGTCTACATACGTCGTTATGAGTAGTTTGAAACTACTAGTTTCTTTATTTTTTTTAAATTTAATTTGTTTTTACTTTTATCATACGCACTAGATGAAAACTTCAAAAAGACATACGCAATCAACGTGTTAAGTAAAACTTTGAGTAGGTACCAAAAACTAGATAAATAGGTCATGAATAAATTGTTAGTTTTTCGCAATCTTCCAAAAAAAAGAAATTGAATGATAACATTTTCGTATAATTTTTTATCTAGCCGAGCCGAACAGCTGGTAATGAAATAGGTGTGCCTACTACACTGGCTACCGCTGAGTTCCCAGATATTTTGTCTTATTTAATAAACCCAATTTTGACCGTCTTGACATCAGGGGCGTCATTTTTTTTTAGGGGGGGGGGGGGGTGATGGCAAGGTGGGTATTTGCCCCTGTCTGATTTAAAAGCAGCCCGATGGGCTGGTGCCCAGTTTTTGCTGTTTTACCATTATTATATTTTATTAGCGCAAAAACATGCTTATTTTATAATATTTTTAGAAAATATTATATTATGTACAAAAAACAATATATATATATTATAATTTAAAATAAATATTAATTTGTAAATATATCGTATAACTATATTATATTAGTAATATAGTATAGGCTATAAGTGATGAATCAAAAAAAAATTGATTTATAGATAATGCAGTTGATATATTTTCAAAAATAAAAAAAATAATGTATCCTAATAAACTACTAATATTTTTGTTTATCAATATAAATATTGCTAAATAATAGTTCGTAGACTTTAAACTGATATAGATATACAATTGTTTTTTATAGAATATCTGCTACCTTTTATTTAAAAATGATGTTGCTTAGTTAATAAAAAGGATACCATAAAAAATTTTAAGCAGATAATATGTGGTTGCGAGCGAAGCGAGTCGTTTTTTTTTACCCATTCAAAACCTTTGCCCCCCTTTATTGAAAACTGAAATTACGCCACTGTTTGACATTACATCTAAAACCTTTAAGTGAATTTATTAATGTCTATTTATGTAATGTTGTTCACGTGTCGAAAACATAAATAAATACTCTGAAAAAAAGTTAATCATTTATAGGAACATTATACATTTTGACGAATAGTTTGATGAATTAGAACATTTTTTTATAATATCTTTCGTAACATTGTTAATCGTTGTTTGATTCAATCATATAATACCTTTATAGTGTGGTTATGTTTTTACAGGATTCATAAATATAAATTATCTCTGAGAGGGCCACCACCAGTAGAATTTTTTCACCGTCTTACACTCGTACATTACACATGTTTACATTATATACTTCAAACATTTCTTTGTATTTCATAATTAATTTATTGTAACATTGTTAAAATCAAGGTTTAAATGTGTTATAACGATATTATAGATACAATTATAGAGAAAAACATCCGTGTTTATAGTTAGAACCGTTTTTTTTATTAATGCCTAATTATAAATAGCTATAAACTTAAAAATGTGAAGACTAAATAACTAAATAACTATAATAACTTCCTTTAAAATCAAAATACTAAAAAAATCTTTTGACCGAATAGATAATGATACCTTAATATTTAAATAATCATCTATAACAATCACAATGACTTAAATACGGAAAAAGGTTTTTATTAATTTCTTCGTATGTATAAGACTGAAGAGAATATTTACTGATGCGTCGGATCGCTAAGTGTAAATCATAAATAGTTTATGTAGATCAATTGTCATAATACAATGTGAAAGTAATCATTTTCAAAAGTCTTTTTTATGTAGTATGTGAATAACTTTTGATAATTTACTAAAATGAGTGCGGGATTAATAAATAAAATATAAGTACCTATTATCAAAAATAGTACTGTCAAACTAGAGGTGAATAAATGTACCTATTTGTGTTTCATGTGTTAATTATAAAAATAGTTTGTTACGATTTTGGAGGTTTTTAAAAACCCACTTGGTACTTAATAATACTCTATGAAGTCTCTAAAATGAGTTGAATGTCTAGATATAACATAATATTTACATTTTCACATTTTATGACTGTAAGAGATTCTTAAAACACATCCAAGAGTTCGACGAGTCTTTTAAGGGTAGAATTTTATCGATTATCTACATATGTCAAGTACAGAACTATGTTGGTATGGGTGGTTATGTAATATGTAATTAAAATATTTGCCAAGGTTTCCGATAGTCTAACATTCAGGCATGGATTTAGATCAAAGATCTAGGGGATTCAACAATTTTGTGACAACACTTATACAATATACGCATTAAGTATAGATACAGTATTAATTATAAAGTATTTATAATCAATGATAGTATATAGTAATCTATGTTTTTTTTTGGTGGCGGTGAAAAACTCTCTGGAACCGTCCCTGTTAACATTATTTGTATATGTACGTATAGAACGAATAAAAAATGTAAAAGACTTGAATATCTGCACATGGCTATTATGTGAGTATTTTTCTCTATAGTCAATATCTTTTAACCTACAACCCAATATTGTGAATTGGCCTGTGTATTTAACCAAATATACGGATAGACATAGACAGTTAACAAAAAAGTCAAACATACCAAAAAAATCTTACATTAATTAATTTGGAAAAATGTTAACCTTAAAGTTTATCTTAAGGTTGTCAGAACCATTACTCAAAGTCTCAAAGGTTATTTAACGATGAAATTGATTAATATTCATTGATGAGTAAGTGTTAAGTGTATTTAATGTAATTATAAATACCAACTACCAATAATGTATAGTAAATACTAAATAGTATAATTGTATAGTAAATTATCGACAACTTCAACAATTATTTTATGAACCTAGTTCTAGATAACTCTGAGAAGGTCTGCTTCACGAATAGCTTATAATTATTTTTTTTTGATTTTTCATTCATTTTTGTTATTATTGATTCATATAAATCTACTATCAACCAATAAAATATTAAATTATATATTTTTGTTACTGTACTCTTGTGCGGTTAGAATATATTGAATGATTAACATTTTAATATCGATTAATTATCATCAAAGGCGGGTATAATGTTGATAAATATTCGTGTCTAACACTCTGACGTCACATTTAGGAGCAGCAAAAATGCTTCGTTCTTACAATTTGAAGGTAATTCGGTTTCTGGTAGCAAATTGGATTTAGTTGGTACTTTCAGGGATCAAAGGTAAAAATCACTTTTTATAATAATGGGGGAAAAAAACTACGGAAAGTTGATTTTTGGTTTTACGTTGTAATTATTGTAAAAATGAAAAACCTTCGCAATTTTAAATTTTTACTGAAAACAAGAATACAATCACTTATATTAGTATTTTCTAAACAAAATATAATTTTCAAATAAAATTGATTCTTTTTGTCCTATTTAGGTAGGTATAAAGATATTTTACATTTTCTAGTTTTTTTTAGGTTATTTATATGTGTTATACACATTTTTAAGCTCGGTAAATATGGTTTAATTTTTATAATTTTTCAATAAATATATAATAACATTTTTGTTTATGAGTAAAGCTTTAAAATATAATATATACGATAGAATATTCTTACAGAAATTAACAAAATATAGAAAATACATCATAATATTTTTCAATTATTTAGAGGTAGGTGCTAACTTTACTATTCACTTTTTTACTTGTTGAAAATGTATTTTAGATATTGTTATGTTCAATATATTATTTAAATTAATTATAAGCCATTTATACCACGAACCTATTGATTCCAATCTACGGTACGTCGGTATTGACTTATAAGTTAATAACAGCTAGGAAAATCATAATTATTTTTATAATATAATATTCCGTTTGTTTTTTTTTTTGAGAAAAATTATATCAACCTACTGTATGCAATATAATACATAATACGATATATTCTGTACTCTGTAGGAATATAGGCTGTCAAACACTCTCCGTTTAGAATCTTTGTGTATGTACAAACTACAATGATTTTTCTTTGTTATTACTTATTAGTTATTACATATATATTTTCTGTTATAAAATGGTCGATTCTGTGTATTATTCCTTGTACATTTTCACTCCACTATTATTAATTACGTATAGGTACAATTATAAATTATTTGTACGACACGTTGGTATAGATAAACAATGTATACTAAGAGCAATGATAGGCTTGATGGACAAAATATAATTTCGTCTTACTATGCCATTAAGAATATGTACAAATTTTGAATAAATAAAAAAACGTTATTGTTATGGTATACTAAATGTATTAAAATTTCAGAAAGATTATGCTATAAATAAACTCATTGAAAAAAAATAATATGGTTTGATAAATGAATCATCCGGTATATTAAAATTTAGCGTAATAAAATGTTATACTTTTGTTTTTACAAGTTTGATATCCATATATATTTACTTCAGTGTAGCCGCAGCTTAATTGTAGTGCATCTACTAAAATATGTACACGATCATTGAATTTATTATTGTATACTGTCTTCTTCTACTCGCGATTCATTTTTTCGTGCACTTTACATCTAAAGTTCAAACCGTGAACATATCTAATTTTCTTTAGTGAGTTTTCAATACCTCAACAATTTATTTTCCGAATAAAGAACTATTTACTAAATAATCAAGTATGTTTGCATTATAAATCTAATACATTTTTAAAATATCATTATAAGTGCTTTAGTATTAAAGTGTATTTTTTAAAATTGTAAAAATATTGGTTGGTAAGAAGGTTGAGCATCATTAATATTTCTATGTATAGTGAATAAAGCTAAATTCAATATTTTTTCCAAGTTTGATATCTAAGAAATAATTGCTTAAAATAAACAAGACAAAGTCGTTAAATATTTTAAACTAGTTAAAATACTCCTACTCAAGTTTAAGAAGTACTTCGTTAAAAAAATTAAAATATATATATATTAAAATATCTTAAGTTAGTAATTATTTTATAGGATTTTTAAATAATATTAGTATTGTAAATATGGCTTAAACTATATTATATAACAGTATACATAACATCGTTTTAAAAAGTATTGTAAATATTAACTAATTTATGTAATACATGCAGTAATATTTTTAAATTTTAAATTTAATATTTTTATCATAATTATAATTATACACATCTATCGATAAAACAGAAAAAGAGTTAATAGTTCGAGGTCATTTCCTCAGAAATTATCCAAGCCGTCCAAAACATACTATAAATATTATACTTTTAATTTATTTCATAAATACATAATTTTTAAGATATAGTTAATAATACAATTATGTGCATTATTAAAATTCATATTAACATTACTTTATAATAATATGTTGATTTAATATTTTAATATTTATATAATATATTATATAAAATTCGAAGTATTTATTTTTGAAATCTATAATTTACTTATTTAGTTTAGTGGTACAATGTCACAATGACTAACTTGAATTTTTAAACAAGCACATATATTGTAATTATATTAAATAATTAACTATTCATATTCTATTTCGTATTCTCGTAGTTTTTTTTATTTACTAAAAAAGTGTTTACCTACTGATCGTATGGATGATACAATAAAAAAAATTTATTATAAATTATTTTATTTCTAGATTGTGAAGACCATTCATTTAAATTTATTACCTCATACATTAATTGAAATTATAATATTCTGAAATTGCTTGATATTTTGGATGTATTATTTTATTTCATATTTATTATAATATTGTCTAAATACTAATTTAAAGTCTGAAATAACTCTAAATTTTTATTTTTATTTAATATGTATCAAACACATTATAACTATTTTCCTGTTAATTTTTAAATATATTCTTCTTTATATAAGTATAAAATCGAAGTTAGTTCATCAATGATTACTGAATAATATTAACATACGTTTAATGTATTGTGATCGACGATCGTATTCTGCAGCTATTGAAATTTATTATAGATTCTGGTTCTATAAAATATACAATATACATTATATTATGGTCGTACTTATCTAAAAATATAGGTGACAAATTATATTTTACATGAGAAAAGAAACACATTCCCATAGTATTGTGTACATACTACGGTTTGAATATTTTAAATATTAAGAATGCCGAGATGTTTGCTTTAGACTTACAAATAGAAATGTATAACTGCAATGGTTGTGAAATATGCAGTGAATAATAAATGTCCTTAAAGTGGTTTTCTTTTTCTTTTTATTTTCAAATAAGTGGTCAGTGTTTGTAGTGATTGTTCTTATTAAAGTTTATTTTTGTTTTGTTTTGTTTTAATTAACAGGTAAATTAAGATTCCAAACGATTTTTTTTTATCATGGACCATTGGCCAAAAGATGTCGGAATACGCGCTATTCATTTTGTCATACCGTCGTTGTACGTCGATCAAACTGATTTGGAACAATACGACCAAGTGTCCGAAGGAAAATACACCGTTGGTTTGGGCCAAAAGCAAATGGGTTTTTGCACAGACCTCGAAGACGTGAATTCGCTGTGTCTGACGGCAGTCAGTCAGCTTATAGAAAACAACGGTATTAGCTATTCGGACATAGGTCGCCTGGAGGTGGGCACCGAGACCATAATTGATAAGTCTAAAAGCGTGAAAACAGTTTTGATGAAACTGTTTGAGCCCAGTGGCAATTTCCAGGTCGAGGGTATCGACACAACGAACGCCTGTTACGGTGGGACGGCGGCCTTGTTCAACGCGCTGTCGTGGATGGAGTCGAGCGCGTGGGACGGTAGGCTGGCCGTGGTCGTTGCGGCTGACATCGCTATCTATGCCAAAGGCAACGCGCGACCGACGGGCGGCGCCGGTGCAGTCGCGATGTTGATAGGACCGAACGCTTCTTTGGTGATCGAGAGGGGCCTCCGAGGCACGTACATGAACCACGCGTACGATTTCTTCAAGCCCGACCTGACGTCCGAGTACCCAGTGGTGGACGGTAAACTGTCCATTGAGTGTTACCTGAACGCCCTGGACCAGTGCTATAAGTCCTATCTGAGCAAGTGCGGTGGCGGCGGCGCCAACGTCGACCTGAACAGGTTCGATTCGTTCGTGTTCCACACGCCGTACTGTAAACTGGTGCAGAAATCCCTTGCCCGGCTGTACCTGAATGATTTCGTGAACAGCGACACGAAGGATGAAGACTATCCGGGCCTGGGACAATACAAGAACGTGCACCTGCCTGCCACGTTTTTCGACCGGGACATTGAGAAGACGTTTATGGAGCGCAGCAAGACCGTTTACGAGAACAAGACCAAGCCGTCTTTATTACTGGCGTCACGCGTGGGCAACATGTACACGGCATCTGTGTACAGTGGGCTGGTATCGTATCTGGTGTCGTTGCCGCCAGAACACCTTCCCGGCAAGAAGATTGGCGTGTTCTCTTACGGTTCCGGTTTGGCGTCGTCTATGTACTCGATCAGGGTTGTCGACAACGGTTTGCCGAGTCTGATCGCCAATATGAAGAAGGGCATCGACCGCCTGGAGGAACGGATACGCCTCACTCCCGAACAGTTCACGGAAGTGTTGGAAGTTCGGCAAAAGTCTTTGCACCAAGCGCCCTACTTACCTGTCAGCAACAAAGACCAACTGTTCCCTGGCACGTGGTACTTGTCCTCTATCGACGAAATGCACAGACGCTATTACGAGAGGAAAGAATAGGGTGTGACCGTTGCGTCGTCGTATAAAACGTCTAAATAGCTATATAATATAATACGTATTTATATTCCCTCGGTGAAAATGTATTATTTATCGGTGGCCGATAAATAAATCGTGTTAGTCCCTGTACATCAAGCGAATAATGATTAGTGTTGGTACTTTTTAAAATTCAGTGTTAATTTTAAGTAAAAATCTTTGTACTTGTTTGGATATCGATTATTGGTTTATATTTTTTTTTATACATAATATGTGTGTATATATTATATATTATAAAGGCGTTATGTATTTATTTTGCATTAATATGGTATTTCCCATTAATATTATACTCTTGGTGTGTGGGTTTTATTGACAACAATTATAATAATTTTAAGTCGTTATCGAAGTGTGGTGCTTCATATTGTTCATTTTTTTTTTAAATTATAGACATGACATTATGACAACTTCAATATTTTTTTTTTTTATATTGTGAATCATACCTTATTCAAAATATTATTCACTGGTTTAAAAATTAAATGAATTTATATATTTTCATCAAAATATTAAATAAATATATTTTAGCGGGCAACAATTTTGATTTTAAAGTTGTATTAACCACGGTATTTTCTATGAAAAAATAAAAAAATTTGATTGTTAAATGAACCCGTTCAGTTATGAAAGTACATACCTAAAAATAAACGTTATACCATAGGTACCTAATGAATAATGATAAATTATAATAAAGGCATTGAACATGTTCAAATAATAGGTAAAACTTGGTTTGCTAAAAAGTTTTGTTGAATAAACTATTAAACTAAAATTTAAAAATCTTAAGTGTACTATGTATGCTGTTATAATATATTTTTTGATTTACTGCTTATATGTCATTAATTGAGAAATATAATTCTTTTCGATGTTTAATAGATGTAAAACTATACAAATAATGGGACGGCTACTAAATCTGTAAACACTTAAACTACTTATTGGTCATAATTCATAAGTAAGTAGACTTATAAACTATAATTTTAATTGTGAAACAAATATTTTACGTTCTTTAATTGAAAGTATTCCTGGTCAATGTATTATTACAACGGTGCACGAATCTATTGATCTTTTTATCGGCCACACCAGGTACAAAAAAGTATTCCATAATATTTTGTAGCAATGCGTACACCAAACTTCAAAGTTATACTTTGGCTAGTGGAAACGTGCTTTTAATATTGCTTTAAAAACGTATTGTTTTTAAGTTTTTTGTTAATAAAATGATTTCAAAAAAACGTAATGTTATTCACATTCCCTACGAAATATGATCATATTATGACTATGATAATATTTAGTAAATAGCATAAAGGTACCTAATATATGATGTACCTATTATTATATAATATGTATAATTTGATTGGAATTTATAGTTTAGAAAGTTTATGAACTATTGGTAAAAATATGTAAATATATTATACAGAGTTATATTAAATCGCTATTGTCTTGTGAAATAATAATCTCAATAAATTGTATTGTTGAATTTCAGAAAAAATATTAGTTATTTCACTATACTTAGTTAATTTAATTTAAGCGATCGTGATTGGAATCCATTTGTTTTGAAATTTCGTTCGCATTGTCGAATAGAACGACTAATACATTACTCATATAAGATCAGTATGATTGAGTGGTAGTTGAACAAATAACCGTCATACTGGAAAAATAATATCCCCCCAGTTATACAAATTAAGACAATGCGATGAATATGTTAAATTTAATTGAATATAAATAATTTCTAAGAATTATTTTATACAATATTTTAAATTAATAATATCACCTAAATAGTAAATTGAAAATAAAAATATAAAAAAGTAAAATTATTTGTGTTTTAAAAATTGTAGTACCTACTACCTAGTTTAGGCTGGTTCTTACGACCTCCGGTTAAAGTTAACCGACTCTTTACCGGACATTGTAAGAACGGCCCTTAGTATTTGTACCTATATAAAATAAGTTAACTGTAAAATTAAAATAATATATACCTAGTGATTATTATCAGATATGGTGTCTTATACCGAAACTTATACAAATAATAAATAATTGGTCAGTTGGAGTTACATCTTGATCGTGTTTACTATTGAGTATCGATTCGATTTGAGTATACTGTTAAAAATACAAAAGTTTAATCATAATTTTTTTCCGTCGTAACCAAGGAACATTTGAACCCGTATGCCAATTACCTACATATTCTATATGTACGGGCTTGGGATTGGTTTTATGATTATTTTATTGATAAAAATCACTAACTAATATATTAATATGAGCGCACATAGATTACAATGAGTTACGAGTACACAGCTTGTCCCTGCAATATACGACCCCATATGATTAGCCATTGCCCATTATAGCCTATAGGTACTTTTTTGTTTTTTTCTTTTTGAACCGACGCGTTAATACTCGTAATACTTCCGCGACGTCGTCAGCCATAAGGTACCTCATAGGCCAGGGATGGCGAACCTATATGTCACGCGTGTCACGGAGTGACACGCTTGCATTATTTCAGTGACACGCCAATTTCAAATATAATCATAATTTTTACTTCACTTTCCAAAAAAAATAATTGATAATTTGAAACTATCTTTAACTTATTATTGAAATATATCGTAAGATATTGTAATCTGTACTTTCCATTTCCTAAGCTCGTAAACGATTAGATTAGATTATCAATAAATTCGTTTTTCGCGTTTACGTACAAACTTAGGTGCAACCACAGATATGTATAATAACTAGATACCCGACTTCTTCTTATCAATGACGCTGGCAGCCATTTACAACTAGGGCAAAATAGTATTATCAGTATAGGTATATGTATATATAAGTAAATATGTATATGAATAAATGTAAACATTGCCAAAGTTGCAAATGGCGTCGGGCATCATAATTTAATAATGTTGTTGTATATGGAGTCGGGTATCTAGTTATTATACATATCTGTGGGTGCAACAGAACAGTCAACAGATAACAGATAGTTTCAGATGCAAATAAAATCAAACCAAACATTTTGATTTGACACGCAGTTTTCAAAAGGTTCGCCATCCCTGTCATAGGTGATGCGTGATAAATTTATAGATGGGGGGGGGGGGGGGCTAAAGCATGTCATGTTTCTGGTACACAACTACATAATTTAGTTTAGCCCTTCATCCCATAAATTTGTTTGGTTACATTTTTGGAATATTACATTATAAGTTATAAATTATAACCAAACAAATTAATGGGATGATGGGTTAACCTAAATTTGAGGGGGCTTAGCCCCCTTAAACCACTCTCCTCCCACAATTCGATGCCTAAGCCAATACTAACCGGAAACTGTAAAATTGTTATATCTTAGACTGTCGATGATTTGTAATTATTAATAATCTTTGTTATTGACTACCGTTTTTAGACTTAAATCTTAGCTGGATTTACCACTTCAGCCTACAGCAGTGCACATCAAACATACATATTAAGCAGTTGGTATATAATATAAATTATAAAATATAAATATATTATAATTACAATACGCACCTATACTATTTTCTATTGGTATACTTGTTTTATTTTAGCATTCAAATAAATGAACTACGAATATATAAATCCATACATGATTGTTTTATTAGTTGTAGTACGTTAGTTTAAGTAGGTAGTAAACTGCTTAAAAAAAAGGATAATAATATGACCTAAAAAAAAAAACAGGAAATATAATATGAGAAATGCTAAATATATTATGATAAACAAATATTATATCTTATTTATGAGGCAAACTCTGCAAGTATAGGTACGTTTGATAAAACCTAAATTTTAGTTGTTGATTATTCATAATTGGTTCGACAAGGTTCAAAAATGTAATTTAGGATCAAATATTAAAATAATAAATATAATAAAAATTACAAAATTTCGAGGGTGGCTCTCGAAATCATCCATGTAAAATAAAAATATATATTAAGTATAAACTGAAACGATTTAAAACGTAGTCTGCCAGTTATAAGTATGCAATATATTAGTGAGTGTTACAAGTTGAATAAATAAACAAATAGCAATTAAATATTTGTTTACAGTTGGTAGCGTCTTATCCGTTCATTTCCAAGACGTTGCGGGACGCTGGTCGCACGTCTGTCCCGAGCACGAGTCACTGTTGCACAGCTCAACTTCAAAAAAATGGCACTGGTTACGACGACCTCAACGATTTATTGGCGGATCCAGCGGATTTGGAATTCACTATAGGTTTTTAAAAATTATTGATACAATGATACTTAACGGCTAACACAGTAATACACCAACACCTGTAACCTGCTGGTGTTTGGTACCTATTTTTTAATGCCTCGGTTGTTCTGTTATTCTAAGCATTTTTTTAATTGCCCTAATTAGTAGGTTGAATGTTGATATTCGATAACTTTCATAGAGGGGGTAGTAGCAAGGTAGATAAGAATTTTATAGGATATTTGGATATTTCATGTTGTTATACCATTAAAAGGACTACATAGGAAAAAAAAGCCAAGAGAAACAAAACCTTATTCTGATTATTACGAACATTAAAAAACCAATATTAACCAATTTGGTCTAGCTGTTTTCAAGTGATGCGATTACCAACGTACAGCATTTCATCTCTATTTATATATAAGATTCTACAGCGTAATTGAGTGTTGCACCTAATCTTATATAATATTTTTTTTTTTGGAACCCTGAAGTTTTAATAAATAAAAATACTATACGTAGTTTAGTAGTTATGGACTAAAAAAACTAAAAAGTGTTGCAAATATGGTAGGAGTATAAGCATCCTGTAATATATATTATATAATATAACCTAAGACGTACAGTTCACTTGCGTAAAACACTGAAGTCTGAAACTTTAACTTTTAAAATGTTATGACTACTTATGAGCTTTTGAAATATGAGTAGATGTATTTAACTAATTTACATTTCAAAATATTTTTCTTGTTATATATACAATCGTCAATCAGTACAATCTTAAGACGTACATTTATTTTATTTCAAGATATGTTCTTTATCTACAGAATATTATATTATTTTAATTTAATTTATGACGTTTGTTGAAATTTTGCTGAGAAAATTCCCTTAGATTCCCTTAAATTAGCCTATCTCAGTCTAAAATGTATTATAGAGTTATGTAAAATACTTTCAGTTTCTTTCATTTACTACCACTCTTATACAGTGTTTCAGTATTTTAGTGTTATAGATTTGGAGTATATTTTACAATGGAAATTATTACACCAATAAAAATAATTGTAAATTGTGTTACAAAGGATACATGTGTTTAATGAAACATACATATTAAATAACAAAACATTTAATCGCAAAAAACTAGTACCTACCTATTGCAAGGAAGTACACGGATGGGTGCAACAAAGTTAAAATAATGAAAATTGGCAAAGCTCATCTTATAAAACATCAATATTTGTCTTATTTAACCGCTTTTCTTCATATTACCCATTAAAGGATAGATCGAGAATATTTGAATTGAAAATAATGTCATTTAATTATTTTCGAAATCTGACGTATATTTGTCACCTGCATTTTTGGTAGGTATCTTGTGTCTAGTATCTATAACTTACTGTCCTAATAGCAATTTGAGTTAAATTGAGTCCTGGCTTTTTTTTATACTTCAATACTTAATAAACTATACGCCACACGAGTAACAACTTCCTGAGCATACTAATGAGCAGTGACGTTTGATTGTATGCACAAATAGATTTGCTGAAGATCGAGGTTCCGGGTTCATTCGAAAAAGAGACTTGGCTATTGGATGAAAATGAAAAACGAAATACGATTCCTGAACTCAAAGAAGCCGGTAACGAGTTATACCACAAAGGTAAATACAAAGAAGCTGAAGAAAAATACATGCTGGCTCTCGGATTCTTGGAACAAATCATGATGAAGTAATTAAATACCTATATAGGCTATAATATAGTAATTGTTGTAAATACTGTTTTTCCAGAAATCGCCTGTATATTTTTTACCATTTATAATTTATATATTATCATAGGCGCAAATAGCGTTTGGGATTTGGGGAGGCTAAAGCCTTACTTTGATAATATTGAATAAGCTTAAAACAAAACGTAGGAAATGTTTGGAGGGGATATGGACATTTTTGGGAGGGATTAGCCCCTAAAGCCCCCCCCCTATTTGCGCCTATGTATATTATGTACCTATCTAAAAATACAAAATACTAATTTATATTATTGTTATCTTTATCCTGAAGACTTAAACCCCGTGAAAAGGAATGGGACGAATTGAACAAAATAAAAACTCCGCTGTTACTGAATTTGGCTCAATGCAAGCTTATTTCCAAGGATTATTACCAGGTCATAGAACACTGTACATCAATTTTGGACGACGACCCTGGTGCATAAGTTTTAATATTTAATGTCTTATATAATTACTCTATCAACTATCAATTCAGAATTCCTAAACATGTTATAATGGTTGTTTATTCTCTTTCAGATAACGTCAAAGCATTATTCAGACGTGGAAAAGCAAATATATCAGTGTGGAAAATGAACGAAGCCAGAGAAGATTTAAAACATCTTTCTACTCTGGATCCTAGTATGCAGGTTTCGGTCAACCGATTGCTCTGTCAAATCAACGAAGCATTGAAGATAAAAGACGACGAAGATAGACAAAAATTAAGGGGAAAACTATTCTGAAAATTGATTTTTTTAATATTAATGTTATAAATATAAAATATTTCGGACTGCATTTTACTAGACACATGACACTTTGATTATTATTCGTGTTATAGGTAATAATAAACGCATAATATTAAGAATTTATAAATCCTACATTTTTCCAACTGTAACTTTTGTTGATTAATAGTTTTATAAGAGGTTGTATATTATATTATTATACAATAACCTTTTAAAATTATTTAAAATATCAGTAACTACAATGTTTCTTTTTATAATTAACAAATATTATAAATACTAAACAATCGATACATTGTTTAGAAAAATGTCAGTTTGACATTTGTTGTCTCGATGTCTCATAGATTAATTGTAGCAAAACTTCTCTTTCATTATCGTATTTTTTAGCCAAACTGTTAAAATTTAGTAATGCATAACCTTTTTAAAAATGTATGAAGAAATTGTTAATTTAGTGGTGCTGTAATAGAGTTTTATATTTTATTTTTCATATATACTTGTAACCAAATAAAGTTAATAGTAGTTTCTTTAATTCGTAACAGAAATCCCCTATGTAGAGCAACTGCATTTACATCTAGTAAATGGTTTAATAGGTCATGATGCTTACCTACTTTGAGAAGTTTGGCTTCAAAATGAGAAATGTGAAGAACGGTTTTGCTGTAGTTTCTAATTTCTTGACAAACGTCGTAAAAACTAGGTACAGCAGGGGAAATATAATATCTTGAGGGATATAACTGAAGTTTTCTTGCATAATATTATATTATATCCATGTAGGAAATATAATCTTTAAATTTAGTTATGAATAGGTTAATTTATATTTTCTTATAGATTGTATTTTCTTATATTACATTATATACATTTAAGATTTTATTATATAACATTAATTTTAAAAGAAAACACTAAAATATGTATGTTTTAAATTTAAAATACCCGGAGGAGCCGGCTTTGTAGACCCGAGTGGGCCCAAAATACGATCTTGCAGACTGAATAGTGGTGTATCGTAGGTAAATTTTTATTTCCATTTCGTCTGATATATTACTATAGGGAAGCTTTTATAAGAGTGATGTATTTGATATTAACTCTAACCGTGAAACGGCGAAACACTACTTAAATTTGTCAATTCCGATTGTTAACAATATAATATAGTTTAATTATTTCTACACATTTTATATTTATGATTTTGGCATAAACAGAAAAGTGATAATCAAAACATTATTATGAATTATATATATCTATAAGTACTTATCTATATCTATACTTATCATTAATTTAAGTTTAGAGCGGTAAATATTACCAAACCCTATCACAATAAAATGTTATTTTCATTAATTGTTACAAAAGTGTATTTATTATTAATATAAAATCTGTTTTCATATAGACATAAAATTATGACATTATACGCAGTTATATTATTTTAAATATTTTGTACGATTCTCTTGTTTAATCTTATACGTATTCTAAAATATTGTTTAATTACTCGGATTTGTAATGGTATATTTAAATAAATACATAGAAATTTATTTTGTTATAAAAAAATTGGTTTTTTATTTGTCTGTTATCGTCTAAGGATTCCAGGGTGATAAGGCCTGTTTGTTATTGGAATCGTAAAAGGTAAAACCTTTTGATTTATATATATTTTAGTATGCGGATTAGCTCATCGAGGGACGGGAATACTTCATTCCTGGTGGGCCGATCGTCGTGTTAATACTCTGGGCCGGTTTAGTTGGATTATATAATAGGTATTTTATTAATGAACTAGGTTTTTTTATTAATAGTGAATTGATTGCCCGCGTTGTTTGCTATCATATTACAATTCTGGCTGCACTAATAAGTAGTGTTGGACGAGTATTGTTTTTTAATTTCGAGTCAAGTTCAAAATTCGAGTACTCGACAAATGCCGAGTATTAAAAATATTTGAGTACTCGACAAATTCCGAATATTAAAAAAAATTCGAGTACTCGACAAATGCAGAGTATAAAAAAAAACTCGAGTATTGAAAGAATGCGAGTACTCGACAAAATGGTCGAGTATTTTAAAATGTACTAAAAATAGATTTTCCAAAAATATTATATTTTCTTTCATACAGTTATATAATTAATTAAAACTATTGTTATCAAATACAAGTCCAAAAAAAATTTAGTCGAGTCGAGTCAAGTAGGTACTCGAACTCGACTCGAAAATTTTTCCAAAGTCGAGTACTCGACAACACTACTAATAAGTAATATTATTGATTATAAAATGTATAGTAAATACTATAGGATACATCAGTTAATATATTTTATTTTTATAAAATTTGTTTTAATATTTTTTTATTTGATTAATAGATGCATGTTATTTTGGTTGCACTTAATAAACCAAGCTGATAATTTGAGAGGAGCGAATGTATATTGATTTTAGATTTATGTAATTATGTAGGTGAATTTTTTTGTGATGTCTGTCGTCACATTTTGTAGCAATAAAAATGCTTCGATTTTCTACTTCAGCATTTTTTCTGGTAGGAAAGTGAATCTTAATACTTTGTAAAAAATTCATAGTAGTTTTCAAAAGCATCTGGGAAAACAAAAAAAATCAGGCAAGTGGATAACATTCTGTTGTACATTTTGGTGTCTAGATAAGTTACTATAATGGACGTGTTAAATTTGAATTCAATGATATACCGGGTGATTCTTTTATCATTGAACACTCATTATTTCAAGAAATTTAAATTTTTTTGAAAATATTTTTTTACATAGTTTCAAGTTGCTTATAAAACAACGTTTTTCTTAAGTATTTTGATACATGAAAATCGAATTT
>NC_042495.1:76798297-76800365 GCF_005508785.2 Acyrthosiphon pisum | reverse complement strand
GTAGTTATAGGTATTAGGTACGTGTTCGTTTATCAAGGTGTTCACATATCACGGTATTCGTTATTACTTATTTATTAACCTAGTAATACCTAATGTATGCCAGTATTTTTAAAAATAAAGTTGTTATTTATTTATTTATCAGGTTTATATACCTTACTTATTTTTTAGTTTTTTATTACCAAAATTTCAATAATATGTTTTATGATTTTTCAAAAATAATATAAATATGTTGCTACATAGTACATATATTTAAGCATATTTTGAGAATTTCGACTGCATATTTCGATAATTTTTAGTGCAACAAGTCAAGTCCTGAACCCTAAATTTATTTATATACGATAACTGTAAAAACTTGGTTTTAATCTATACTTAAAGCACCCCCCCATTTGATAATCCTGGCTACGACACTGTGTGCAACACTACTTTAATGCTGCGCGGAGGAACTCGTGTTTGGTGTTTTTTTCGATTTTTTTGTCCGAGCACAGCGCACTGAGCGAGTGGCAACGCTAGGAGATTATGTGCTCTTTAACAATTTTGTTTAATTCCGAGGCCTGCCCAAGGTGGTTTTACATACGATTAGCAAATCGGGGGATATTTTCGATTTTTTTGTCCGAGTGATATTCAATTTTAAGTATATTTTATTTTAATGCGCATTAGGATATACCTACGCAAAAAAATGTAGTTTTTGAAGTTTTTCATCAATATCTTCAAAACGAAGTTTTTCCGGGCTTTTTTTTTACATTCTTACAAAGCACCCTATAACAAAAAGTTTGGACTATTTTTAAGTGAACACATATGCGGGTGTGGGAGCATCACCCCCAGGGGCGGACTGGCTATTTTTGGCCCGTGGTGCAAAATTAATTAGGGGCCCGTAATTTTTTTTCAAACCTACCTAAATTAGGAAAGAGCCCTTGGTTTTATAAGTAAATATAAAAAAAAAATTAAGAATAACATGATGTTTATTTGTAGAGATGTTGAAACATGTTATTTTATTTTTATTTTGTATAATACCGTATTATACCAGTATTATACCGTATACCGACTGTGGTAATCGGGGGCCCGGATCATAAATACAAACGGGGACCCGGGGTGCTACTTGGTGTATAGCACCCCGGGCCAGTCCGCCCCTGATCACCCCCACGGGTTACTTTTCATGTAATATCAGTTGAGGGCTACAGCCTCTCCAACATTTGAGCCCTAGTTGCATCACTGGTACTTTCTTAACATTTTTAAAAATTTCAAAAATTGTAAATTGTTCTTTTTTTCCTTGTTCTTTTTTTCCGGGATTCGATTCATTTGTATATGCTATAATATTGAGTACCTATATGCTGTTTTTTTTACAGTGATATAAGATTAATTTTTTTGTGCTCTGATGTACAGTTGTATAGTTGTTGACTGTTGAGTATGTCATTGTACATACCACATTTGTACCTAATGGATGTGTTAGAATTGAAATTAATGATACATCATTACATACAAAAAAAATTCTGCAGCTCGGAGACAATCTGTCATCCAGCATCCTAGCATACTTCTTTAAATAGTATACCTACTTCTATAAATAATTAAAATTTGTTGGTTTTTTTCTATAAATTATGTCAATAAAATTCGTTTTGTTAAAAAGTTTGAAAATTTAATACAAGGTTCCTTAAAAATTGTTATAATATTAGTTGATAAAGATCCATAGTCACGATTTGTTTTATAAGTATTTAAAGTATTTAAAGATATTTATAAAAATATCGAAAATATTCAAATTTATTTTACCTAGTGGCTAGTTAATAAGTTATAAAATGTTCATTTTTTATAGCTAAGGATTTAAAATTTAAAACAAGAATTCTCATAAATATTTACTGTGTTAAAATAAAAATTGTATACAGTTGTTTTTACAGACATTTTACAGACCAAGTTCAAATTTGGATGAAATTACATATTAAAATCAAGAATAAGAATTTTAGTTATTTATTCATCATTTAAAAATATTATTAATATTTATTTGTATTTCATGGCAGTGGCGTGCCGCCGTGCCCAGGAAATTTCAATGGGGGGGGATATATTATGTTATAAATTTTTT
>NC_042495.1:76795193-76797760 GCF_005508785.2 Acyrthosiphon pisum | reverse complement strand
TGTTGTATGTAGGTATAGTGTATACTATCACTGAAATTGGTATTATCACAAAGTAACAATAATAAAGTATTAGCTATTAATAGAATATCACAATCAAGGTGTATTTATCACATGAATAAATACACCTTGATCACAATTATATTATGATCTACTGAGAGATAAGAACTGGTCATTGAAGTCGTTGATAATTTATATCTGATTAGTGATTGGTAACCACTGATTTACCCATAGACCTTATATTTTTAGTATACGTGATTAGCATGATCCATCTATAATCAGTATAGTGATCCGTATAGTGAATGTTTATAATAGCCAATGGGAAATAATTTGTAAGCAATAACTTATTACTGATAATTTTAAAAGTAATATCCATATCCATATATAAATGTTTGTATACGTCTATGGTAATATCTAATAAGTTGAAGTTAACAAAAAAAATCCAATGGGGGGGGGATATAACCCCTAACCTCCCCCCCCCTTGGGCACGCCACTGTTTCGTGGATACTTGAAACTTTTACAGTACAGAAGAAATAGGTTTAATGTTGATTTAATTATAATATTATTAGTACCTATTAATTGAGAACACAAATGATATATTAAAAATATTTAAAAAATACATTTATTATTTAAAGCATACAAATATTAAGTATACTAAACATATATTACATCCCTCATCACGTATGACCGCCGCCGAGGGGCCCATAGGCGGAAATAGGGGGGGGGCTTTAGGGGCTAAGCCCCCCGAAAATGTCCAGTCCTCCCAAACATTTCCTACATTTTGTTTTAAGCTTATTAAATATCATCAGAGTAAGGCCCTATTAGCCCTATTAGCCCCCCCAAATTTCAAACGCTATTTGCGCCTGTGCCGAGGGCATAGGTACGCAGGGAGAATGCTGTTGTGTGTGTCGGACCGATGGTCAATGGGTATCGTCCGAGCCGATGAAATAGTTCATTTTACAAAGAAAAGGGGTACAATAGTATATGACCACGTATTATAATATAAATAACTGACGTGTGGCTGTATATACATAATACAATATTATAATACAGGTATAATATGTTAGGGTTATGATGATGATACTCTTCTTATAATAATAATATAATATATTTACGAAGAGTGGCTATCATTACACTACCTATTTATGTTATACACAAAATAACATTTTCAATTGTTAGTACTGTACTAATGCATAAATGCATAATAGTAAAATAAATTTCTTTAATCACAATAAAAATCATCAATATAATATCATACTTAGTTATATTATAGGCTGATAGTCGACAGACCGTCTTCACTCAGAATTGATCTTCGTATACAGTGATTTTATATCATTCAATATTAATTTCAATTCAAATTTAATATCAGTTCGTGCTCAGACACCATACAGTCCGCACGTATATTGTCTCGCACGCCGCTTATCTGTTCCGATAGCATAGTCGTTGGTGCGCGCCGTCGCACGCTACGCTCATTACGTTATCAAGCTGACGGTAATGTTTAACTTACCGTTCATCCCAAGTATAATAACATCATTAACTCGCTATCGAAATCACCATGAATAATAATCAACCAAACAAACCTAATAATATAATTAAAAACAAAACGAACAAAACCGCTCCACCGACTACTATTTCAAAAACAATTACAACAACGAATTCAAAAGCTAATACAAAAGTTAACACTTTAGATACTGGATGGTCAACACAATCAAATAAACGTCAACACTCCAACTCCTCAAACTCACTATCCGAACCCTCATCTCCGAATGCGAATATGGATATAATTGCTAAACAAAAAACATATAAAAAAAAAATCTTTGCTTCACGCAACAGGTTCGAACTACTTGCCCAAGAAGATCCATTTGACCCGTCCACTACTGAAAATATTTCTACAAACTCTCAGCAAAATGATGCCGAAAACGATATAATAGAAAATGAAAACACACCAATTAAACCTCCTCCACCTATATTTGTTAAAGGTGTCGAGGATTTTCCCGCACTATGTACAGCCTTAATAGAGATTATAGGTGTCGACAATTTTATATGTAAATCTTCAAAAAATTCTCTGAAAATTCAAACTACGGACCCTAATGCCTACAGAGCATTAGTACAGTACCTTAAAGCTGCAAATGCTGAGTATCATACATACCAGCTTAAAGAAGAGAAACCACTTCGGATAGTTATACGTAACCTCCACCCATCCACGCCTCTAAGTCTAATAAAAGAAGAGTTGGAAGTTCGCCTCTACGAGGAAAGGCAAGTTACCAATGTACTACATAAAGTCAATAAAAATCCCTTCCCCTTATTTTTCGTCGATCTCAAACCAACACCGAAATCCAATGAAATTTTTCAAATGTCTTCACTACTTCATTGTAAAATAAAAATCGAAGAGCCGTACAAACCGAAGACAATCAGCCAATGCTTCAATTGTCAACAATATGGACACACCAGAACCTACTGTGGCTACCAACCCCGATGCGTTCGCTGCGGAGCAGATCATCAGTCAACTGTTTGCCCGAACCCACGCGATGCCCCTCCGAAATTCGCTCATTGTTCTCAAAACCACCCAG
>NC_042495.1:76787201-76795093 GCF_005508785.2 Acyrthosiphon pisum | reverse complement strand
AAAACCACCCAGCCAACTACAAGGGCTGCACAATTTATAAAGAACTCCAACGTCGTAAGAAATCCAGCACACCAAGTAATCGATTACAAAATAATTTCAATACCCAAACCACTAATGTACAAAGTAGCCATCCACCTGTTCGCACTTTCCCAAATCACCCCTCTCCTCAAACGCAAACTTACGCTCAGGCCACGTCCAATACACCAGCTTTCGTTGCTCCTCCTCCTCCTCCTACTGATACTTAGCCGCCCGATTTTAAGCAAATTATTAACTAATTTTTTAGATGAATTCAAAAATGTTATAAATCCATTAATTTCTCTACTAACTAAAGTAATATCCAAGCTCCTCGACAAATAATGACTAATAATAACTACAATAAATCTGTCACCGACGATTCGCTCTTAATACTACAATTTAACACCAATGGACTAAAAAACCATGCCCTTGACCTCAAAACCGTATTAAACCGCAAACGCATTGATGTTGCACTCATTTCTGAAACCCACTTCACTAAATTCTCCCACATACATATCCCCGGTTATACTCTAATTAAATCAAATCACCCCGACAATACCGCACATGGAGGTGCTGCTATTTTTATTAAATCTAATATTGAATTTTATCCCTTACCTAGGTTTTCTCAACCCTTTCTCCAATCTTGTGCTATTAACCTAAAGATAAACAATACTACACTCACCATTGCTGCTGTTTATTTACCCCCAAAACATAACATAAAAAACACTCAATTCGCCGACTACTTCAACTCATTTAATAATAACTTTATCATATGTGGTTATTTTAACGCCAAACATCAGTCATGGGGATGCCGCGTGAATAACCCCTGAAGAGTCACCTTATACAACTATATAAACACTAAGAGATTTAAAGTTCTAGCCCCACCAGACCCATCCTATTGGCCCTCTTCAATCCGTAAAAATCCTGATATTCTTGATATCTTTGTCTCCAATTTACCGAATACCTTGTTCCACTCTACTAAAAACTTACTAGATTTAAATTCTGACCATTCATCAATACTCCTAACTCTCAATACTTCCCCTTCTGTTAAAGAATTCAACAAATTATTTAACAAACTCACAGATCATGTTAAATTTCACGAACTAGTCAACACAAAAATTAAGCTGAACACAAAATTAAAATCGCCCAATGACATAGACCTAGCGGTCCTCAATCTTACCAACATAATACAAACTGCAGCATGGTCGGCTACAAATACAATGCCAGCACCTCCTTCTGCAAGCTCACTTCCTGAATATATACGTAACAAAATTGTAGAAAAAATAAGAGCAAGAGCTCTATACCAGCGCACGCGTTTACCTTCCCATAAACTTAATTACAACAAACTAGCTAATTCACTAAAAAAAACTTCTCACTGAATTTAAGTCAAACATATGGCAAAATCACTTAATGAAACTCACCCCCTCAGCCGGTAGCCTATGGAGAGAAACAAAACAAATACTTCGCTATAAATCTCCAAATCTCCCTATTAAAAAAACAGATGGTAGCTTGGCTACTTCGGATATTGAAAAAGCTGAACTTTTTAAGGATCATCTTGCTAATACCTTTCAACCACACGCCGATATCATAGACGTTGAAAACATGAATCAAGTCGAAACGTTCTTAAATACCCCCCTCCCAGTGTCTCTCCCTGACAAGTCATTTACACCTAATTATGTAAATTATGCTATACAAAAATATGCATTAAAAAAATCACCAGGCTACGATTGCATTACTGCGGGAGTAGCCAGATCCCTTCCAACTAGAGCCATAGTTCACATCACTCGTATATTTAATGCCTCACTCAGACTTTCCTATTTTCCCCTATTATGGAAATTCGCAACTATAATCTTATTTTCAAAACCAAACAAACCACCTGACCTACCATCATCACACCGTCCAATCAGTCTTCTCCCTTTTTTCGCCAATATACTGGAACGGTTAATTCTGAAACGAATTCTCCCGATAATTATGGAAAAAAACATTCTTCCAAACACCCAATTTGGTTTTAGCGCTTCTCACTCAACTATTCATCAAGCACACAGAGTTGTAGACTCCATTTCGTATGCCCTGGAAAAAAACTGTTTTGCAATTGCGTGTTTCTAGACATCTCACAAGAATTTGACCGCGTATGGCATGACGGACTTTTGTATAAGCTTAAGAAATTCCTGCCACCCACCTACTATTTACTTATTAAATCCTATCTAACAGATAGGCATTTTCAAATACGCTACGGTTTGGCTCTATCTGACGAATGCTGGTGTTCCCCAAGGGGGCATTTTGTCTCCTATTCTGTACAATATATTCGCTTCTGATCAACCAACTACCCCCAATACATCCGTAGCAGACTACGCTGACGATAAAGCAATAATATCTATTAACACTGATCCACTCATAGCGTCAAGTAATCTCCAAACTCACCTTAACTCCACGGAAAAATGGTTTACCAAATGGCGATTTAAAGTAAACCAAAGCAAATCTGTCCATACTATCTTCACCCTCAAACATGCTTCCTGTCCAAGAGTTTTTCTTTACGGTATTTCTATCCCTTACTCTCCAAAAGTCAAATATCTCGGGCTCACTCTCGACCAAAGATTAACCTGGGCTCATCACATTAGAATTAAAAGATTAGCACTGAATCATCGTCTCCGTATCCTCAAACCCTTGATAAGCAATAATAACTCCCCTCCCATTAAAACCAAACTCCTGATTTACAAAACACTTCTAAAACCCATATGGACTTACGGACTTCAACTCTGGGGAAACGCTAAAAAGTCTAACATACTAAAAATACAAACATTTCAAAATATCGCTCTCCGAAAAATAATGAACGCTCCTCCCTATGTGTCTAATCACACCTTTCATACTGACACCAAACTCAAGTCAATTAACGACGAAGCCAAAATATTTTACAAAAGATTCCATTCTAAACTAAATAACCACCCGAATGATCTCATAAAAAACTTATCTTCTCTCTCCATACCTGGTAATCCCCCCAGACGCCTGAAGCGTAAGTGGTGTCGTGATCTCTTAAGCTAAGCTTAAATTTATAAAACTCATAGGAAGTGCCATCGATGGGTGGCTTCTTTCATCAAATTTCCATGTCAATCTTTGTAACTCTCATCATATATACTTATTGTGTCTAGTCGATACAGATTGTGTATTACGCTTAAAAATTAAAAAAAAAAAATTTAAAATCATCCATTACAGTGAGTAGTCAGTGACACACTTGTGTCAAGTAACCTTCTGTACAACAAAGCGACACTCACTTTACACTTACCAGTTTTTTATTATTTTATGTACACCAAGGATGATGGATCAGTACATGATTAAATAGTCTATTTAGTCATGGATCAGTGTACAATATTATTGTTGGCTTGACATTTTCACTAAAATATATTTTTATTGACTTTAAAAATCTATACGAATGCCCTTCTATCGATTTATCATTATAATTATATAATTTAATATATTGCTATTATTGCTATATAACTTGAAGGCTTTCTGGTTGTACCACAGGCTATATGATATATAACACAGGTGGCCAGCGAGAAGAGACTCGCGAGCCACCAAATATATTAATAAAAATTGAAGAGCCAAGATGTAAAAAAAAAAGTCATATAATATAATTTTTGTCGTTAAGTAAGTTGGATTGGTAGGATTACACATAATATATTATAGTAATTTAAAACAAAATATTATTTATATTATCATTAATATTCTATTATCACTGCATATAATTTTTTTGAATGATTAACGTTTAAAAAACATTTGTTCAACCATTTTTATGTGGTTGTGAGTAAAATTATAGTCTGGGGATTTTTTTTCAAGGGGATTTTTATTCCGATTACTCTTTATATACTTGAAAATTTATTGACACAATATTTTTTGTACGTAACAGAGTGAAGAGAGTTCATATTTAATAATTAATCTGCTAGAGCGTAAAGGCGCCTGCACACCTCTTCGTTTTCGTAGGATCAATATTATTGGAACAGAAAATGAACAAAACAAATATCATGGATTTATCGTAAATTCGTAATTCATAGCAAGCGCAGGGGTATTGCTGGTGTGGTGAATATATGCACCTTGGGGTGGAATTCTCTCACCCGGACGTTTGTACCCAGAATCCTGACCAAATGGCCATATCTATGGATAAACAACCGACAGGTATTTAGATAGTAACTATCGGATACATTGTTCTGTGCAGAATATAGTCGCGATGTTAGGTCCGTTGTCTGCGCCCTGTGTTCCGTCAGTTGTACAGGTGGTTCAGATTCAAACGGTCGCGTATTGATAAAATATAGACCAGATCGGTTTTCTTCATGTTAAATTTAAATTTTGACCTATAGTCTTTACCTAGGTCTTCCTAAAACTAGAAAAAAATTATCTAAATTATTGTTACGGTACGTTTAATTGTAGGTATTTAAGAGAACATATCAATACATATGATTTATAATTAATAATTATAGTATACATACATATTACATAATGATATTTGAAAATAACACATTTGTATGTGTATCATTGAATACATTTAATTATTAAATCAATTCTGGGTTTGTACCTCGAAAACCTAAATTGTTGAGTATTTATAATTATTGGTAATGTTTATGTTTATTTTTAAGTATTTGTAATCTTTTAATATTCGTAAATATTAAGATTTTTATTAATTGATTGGTTAAAATATTAGTTATTATACATATTTTCTAATATTTATATGCTTTGCTTATTAGTTAACATATTTAAAATACGGACTATAATAGTCTATAATTAAATCAATATCTATATTTTGCGATTCTATATAAGTTACCAGTTGGTATATATACAGAATATAATAATATTTAACAAGCTTCTGATTTAATGGAACTGACAACTGGTTACCTGTTGGTTGAGTTGATAACATTCTAAAGTTATAAATACGATATTAAACAGTAAACACGACATTTATTATTATAACGATAATTATTATATTATTATAACGAAACGATTTTATGCTGGTACCCAGTGCCCCATGGTGGAAAATTTCTCAATTCCCGGATTGATATTGGACATTGGTGTATTAGAATTAGACCGCTGTCACCTGCTGGCTGTCACTATAAAGTACAGACTCCATTAGGTATTAACTCTACTCGCTAGTAGCTACTCAGTGTCTCGGAAGTCATTAGTCAATCGTCGTTTGTCGGTTTGTTACAATCTGTCGTCTGTGGCCAGTCCGCCTGTGCCGCTCGCAGTGCCATTTTCTAAGTTCCAATCGGCAGTTAATCTTTTTTCTTTACCAGTAAGCCTGTGGCGATAGTTAGTAGTGTCTGTTTTCTGTAATCTGTTATTGTTATAATTAAGTTCAGTGAAATTATATTACTTTCTCTGAAGTATGCACGTACCATAGAAAATAGATACTTCAATGAAACAACTATTACTACTGTAATTTATTGAAATATTATTAAGTTAAACATGGTTTAATATTTATAAATTTATAATCAAGTTTGTATCCTTACTATTGTTTAATTTTGCTAAACCCATTTTGCCTATATTTTATACAGGCATTTTATTGGAACTATATTAGAAAACAATGTGAAATAAATACAATAAATACTTAATAAACTAATAAAAATTAAAAATGATTTTGCACGTTTTACGATAAGATCAAATTTGACTATTAATTTATAAAATAATTTTAAGATCTTATGATATTTGTATTATTTTAAAGGTATCAATATGGGTGATTCAGACATTTTGACCCCTCTAATAAACAGTCAGGATACTTTGAGCAGTCAGGATCAAATATCTAAGCCGGAGAATACAAATGCATGGGGGCGTCTTTATCCAGAGAACGAGTATTTAAAAATTGAAGGTTTGTCTGTCTATTATTTAATTTTATGCATGATCAAATTATTATTGTTGTAATAATGTGACATTATATGTCATTTACGTTCATATAATAAAAATTCTAAATTTTGTATTTATTTTAGACCTAGTGAAGGATAATTATAACGCAGGTCGTCAAACTAATGATGTTGACTTTCAATTTACAAAACAATGCTTTAGTTTAAAAGTAATGAATCATATTAGCAAGATTCATTTCACCATAAATCGTGAAAAGATTGGGACATTAGATTATGTAGTATTTATTACAGACACGAGTGCAAATGGCACATTTTTAAATGGTGAAAAAATTGGTAAAGACAATCGTTGGATTTTATCGAATAATGACAAAATTGCTGTTGTTTCTAAAGCAAATTATGGTAAATTTTTAATTAGTATTTAATAGTCACCTACAATAATTTTTAAGAACTTACCTACCATAAATATTTTATGTTCATTTTTGTAGTGTACACATTTACTGATAAACGTTCAGATTATTTAAACTGTCCACAAAAGGTCAGGGAACAATTTGCTGTTTACGGTATATTGGGTAGAGGAACTTTTGGTGAAGTCCGATTAGCTTTTGAAAAAGTAAGTTTTGTCAAATTAAAAGAAATATTAAATTTAAAGTTTTAACATTTTATTTCCTCGATCGAAACATATGTAATATTATGTAAATCACATGTACATTGTAAAACATTCATGATTTGTATATATTTATATACCAAAATATAATTTTTTTTTATTTACAACAACAAACATCTATATACAGGGTGATTTTTTTTGTACTACTTAAGTAGTGCTCTGTGGCAATTAATACTTCTGTTTCTAATTTTAAGAACATAAGTTTGTATCTCTACAGGACACTTCCTTAGTAGTACAAAAAATATCAATAGTTTTAAAATAATATGATCTTAAAGTATATTATACAAAAATTCCAAAACCAGATTTGAATAACTGCATTATCAAAGAAGAAAGGGGGGTTTACCATGCTAGGTTAATTTTGAATAATTGCATAATATAATATTATTTATAGTAATATTTACTGTATGTAGTATTTTTTATTTATTAATATTATTTTTTAATATTTTATGGTAGTTTTTCTTTTTCTTTACAATCTGATATTTAGAGAACATGGTATAAATTACTTAGTATTAATATTTGCAATAATTTATATCAAACATTCAAGTTTATGATCTATCTTTAGTTTTCCAATTAGATTCTTTATTATTAGTATCTGATTCACTCAGTGGGTTATTGTAATGTGTGATTGAAAATATTTTGTATATCTCTATGAGCATAAGCGTGTGCAGAATTTCTGGCAGGGTAATCATACATAAATTCATTAACACACACACATATTACGTATATATAATATTCATATTCACACTTAAGTTACAAAAACTAATTTGGATGGGGTAACCTCATTTAACTACATTTACCGTGGTAAAAAATTAATTTATGATTGACTATCAATTATCATAATAATAATATTGAATATTGAGGGGGCCAGGGGGAGTTCGATGACTACCCTGTGCGCACGTTTATTTCTATGAGAAATGAAAAATGTGGTGTCAGCATTTGTTTGTGAAGGGCACATCTAATCTAAATTATGAGCTCTTCTAAATGAGTTCATTCATAATATTATATTGTTTAAAGTAATGAATAAACAAAATTCAATTTTAATAAATGTTTTCGACAACTACTCTAAAATAATTAATAATTAAATATTTAACTGAAATATGTATTTTTTAAAAACTATGTAAACGTGAAACTACTTATATACAGTAGAACTCCGATTATCCGAACGCCAATCAAACGGACGTCCAATTAATCGGACAAAAAAAAAGGTCGGTCTTTTAAGAGGACGCCACACCCGCATGTGTTTTCTCGGTCTGACAAAAGCGTAACATACCAAATTTACGCTCATAAATTCAAGTTTTATGCCGTTAGCTTAAAAAATATAGCAAATCGACCTATTATAAAACTTGATGGTAAAAATATTATCTGTTTTG
>NC_042495.1:76746133-76787133 GCF_005508785.2 Acyrthosiphon pisum | reverse complement strand
AACTTCCAACAAAACACAGATAATTGCGCCAATGGTCAGTTGCTGTCTAATCGTCGCACAGTTATTAGTCTGTCAATTGTTATAACGAGTGAAATGTCGGGTTACAATGTCACTATATATAACTTTTAAAATGTCATATGTCAATCATCCGGATATTTGCTTATCCGGACCACCCTTGACATTAATTAGTCCGGATAATCGGAGTTCTACTGTACTTTGAAATAGCTCAGATATTTAGTATTATTTAATATTTAAATCTAGTCTAAGATATTTATTGGCCATATATTATAGACTAGAATAGAGATGTGTATGGTGTTATACAAATATTTTATATTCGAGCAAAGTCGACCTTTATCTAATATAGTATATAGGTAAAAGTTTAAAATGCATTAATCCTAATCAAGTGAAAAAGCTCATTCTATATAAATTTGCATACTCATCATATGTTCATCTAACATTTAGGTTTTAATTTGTTAATTGTTATTTTTTTGTTTTCTAGAAAACTACAAAATGCTTTGCATTGAAAAAAGTGAACAGGGAAAGTTGTATTGTGTTAAGGGAACCTGATATTTTGTCAAGCTTATCTCATGTAATTTTATAGAACTTTATATTATAATTATTGCCTAAAATTTGTATTTTTTGTTATGTTATTATCAAAGCTTTTATGTCTAGCCGAATATTGTTAACATGGAAAATTTCATTGATACTACTGATGCGATTTACATCACTTTGGAATACATGCCTGGAGGAACTCTAAAGCAACTAATAGAAAATACGAAACGTTTAAAAGAATCGGAATCAAAAATAATTTTGTATCAAGTTGCTCGAGCTGTTCAGTACTTACACAATAGGTCAATCGCTCATAGGGATCTAAAGGTAATTTTATTAATTAAAATTTGTTTGATTATTATATGCAGTTTAAAACAAGAGCCTATTATATTAAAAAAATGTTTTTTTCAATTTCAGCCAGGGAACATTTTACTTTCCATTAAGTCTCCTACAAGTGTTGTAAAATTGGCAGATTTTGGCCTATCTAAGAAGATAACTGAAAACACACATTTAAAAACATTTTGTGGTTCATTAGCATACCTTGCGCCAGAAGTATTTTCAAATAGAAAAAATATTACTCAATCATGTATTAAATATACTAATAAAGTAGATTCATGGAGTTTTGGTGTTATTTTATATGAATGGTAAACAACTATCTATTTCATTCTAGTTAATTAACAAAACTATATGAAAATTTAAAAATATTAATTTTTTTTTAATATAGTTTAAGTGGTTATAAACCTTTTGCTGGTGATCATATTGAAGAAAAGATTTGTAAAGGAGTATACAATATAACTAAACTTAAAATGTTTAACACATCAAATTGTGCACAAGATATAATCAAGCAGTTATTAACAGTTGATCATAATATGAGGTTTGATTTTGATAAAGTATTGAAACACATTTGGTTTGAAAAAGATATGCTGATGAAGGAAAAAGTTGGAAACCTTATTGCTGAATTTTCGAAAAGCTTAAAGCCAAGTAACAAATTTTCATCTAATAAAGAAAATGTTACTAAAAAAATAAAGTTTTGTGCTTGTCTTACACAAGACACTGAATCGACTGTACCTAAATAGATTTAAATATATATTTATTAAGGTATATAAGAACTATTTTTTTTTTGTTTATCGTTATGAATTATTACTTAATTATGTTAAGTTTATTTTAAATTATATACATTATTTTTCTGTTATTAGCTGTATATAGTTATTGAAGTTGAAATTCTGACTATTTATTCAATTAATATTGTGTTTAATATTAAAATGATGACATAATTTATATTTTCACGCTTTAACAATTTTTATTCTTAAAATCTTAATATAAACATGAAGTATTAAAGGATATTAAATTATTATAAATTTGATGAAACTCCATAATCATTAATACTTAATATACATTTATTATCTAAAGGTATATATACACTTTTTGGAATATTTATACACATCTGTTGTTGTTGATTTATTATTGTAGTGATCATTAATCTTGTGTTAGGTATATGAAACCAATATTTTCCAATAGCGGGCTTGAAATCATTTGTAAAATCACAATTTTTTACAGCTAAATTTGTTACCAAAATTGTAGCATTTTTATTGCATAAATATTTTAAAACAGAACTTATATGATTTATATAGCATAAACCTAAAAAAAAAAAAATAAATTTATTTAATAATATTGGAATTAGTTGAAATATTTTCAATTTACCATCATTCTTATAAAATCCTATAAATGATAGGTATAGTGCGGGTAGAGAATCTATGATTATGATAGGGTCCAATTTTTCTTTTAGACCATGTAAGCAAGTTATTAAATTGTGAATGTCTATAACAGAGTACACATGAATTTTCTTCAAAATATCATTGATCTATAAAAATAATACTCAATTAATTTTCAATATTAATAATTAAATTTTATTTTTAACATACATACTTCACTATTTGTCATATTTTTATTTTTCAATACTTGTTTAATTCTTTTCACTGAAAATTTGTTTCTAGTATCTATGTAAACTATATCTTTTTTTGTAGTTATTATAATATTTAATAGAATACTAATACATAGTTGCGTTTTTCCACAAGCAGATGGACCACATAGTTCATATATGTTACCAACAAATAATCCTCCATTAAGTAGGTTATCTAATCTAAATAATTTTAATTTCATTAATTGATATATATACTTTATACAAACATTTCTTATTACTTAAGAATTCCAGTTTGAATGAATGTCGATAATGTTTTACTTAAATAAAGTGTGTATCCATTAATTAATGGTGATGAACACTTAACTGTCATAGTATCTTTTAGTTTTGTTATTTCCTGAAACAAAATAACTAATTTTAGGATACCGACATAAATGCTGGAATTTAAACAATATAACTAAATTGATATTATTTAGTTTAACATTCTTAACGGATGCATTTAAATAACTTCTGTAATATCAACAAGGGTGGACAAGGTAATGAAAATAATAAACTCAAGTAAGAAGTTAATAGTTAACAAATAAGACAGCTTGGTGTTTAAAAAAAAGTGTATGCTTAATAACGTCTCAACTAGTTAATACATACTCACCTTTAGTATTAAATGTAGTGTTTTAATGATATATAGCTATACTTAAGGTAATTCAAATAGGTTTTTAAACATTATATATAATATTAACATAAAGGTGACTACCGATTAAATTTTATTTTACTTTAGCATCAATCAGTATGATGGCAAGGGGAAGATCCACACCGACTTCTGTAAATGTAAAATTTTAATTTTTTTTTTTGACGTGTGGCCATAATAGTTATGGGGGGGGGCTTAGCTGAGGGGGTTAAGCTTTAGCCTGCATTGTATTACATATAATTCAGTAAGTTCATGTTAAATGATAAAGTCTAAACTTATTGATTACCTTGCATTGTAAATTGCATACGCTTTGCAAATTAGAAGTTTTCTTTTGGAGGAAGTCGTTCACTGTACAAATGTTTTTTTCGAATAAATTGTTGAGAACGTTTTTGTCGGGTACCAAAGGAACGTTCAATCGAATCATTTTCGGTATTTTTATTGGTAATGCAAGTACGCAATTAGAAGTACAAAAAAAATTTAATCAATCCTGCGGTATTGATTTATGCAAATTACATTATTAATAGACATACAGTTCAGTGAACGAATGTAAGCAGTTGTTGTTAAGGTTGAATGAAGTATGAACGGTTGATTAATGTCACGTACTATGGCACTATGGACTATGGAATCAGGAGTCTCGCACTTTATAGGTAACAATTAACAATAAACGAGTAACAACTAACAACTATTTTATAAAAGCCGGCAGCTGGTGTATGGTGCATACAAGTATCGTGTCCGTAGTCGCCAGTCGGCTTGGCGTGCCTCACAGTTCATAATAAACGTATATAGCTCACAGTCAAACACATACTTTAGGAATACCTTAGTAGTTATTATAATTGAGTAATCTAAGCAAACCGTGATAGGCTTGTTGTGATACGCTTGATGAAAAATATCCAGATACATACATAACCTAATATATTGTGTTTTGAATGTGCCCGGGAAACTGAACGTCACAGCGGAATTTCGCGTTGTTTACATCTGGGTCGTATGGGTTGGTGACACTGCGGCCCTTGTTATTGTTCCGGGTCTTGATCGGCGGGGGGACGCGCCGCCGCCGTGAAGTTTTTGTTTTGTTTTGCTGTTGGGCGCTCACTCTCGATCGGCCCGTACTAGCTGCGCCCACTAAACAGCGAATTCTCGTAGTCGACCGCCGCCGGACGCCATATTGTCGTGCGCCTCTCTTTACGTGCATTTCGTCCGGGGAATCGGTCAGTACGTCTTTTCTAACCCGTGTGTTGCGATTATGAAATTCATTGCGCGCACCGCGTCATGTTCTAGTATTGTGCGTGCAAAATGTGCGGTAATTGTCTGAACAGACTCGTATGATGGCTTGCGACCGATGGAGGGTAATCGCTTCGATCTTGGTAAGCATCTCAGCGGCAGTCTCATCCGCCGCGCACAAAATGGCCGACCCGCCATTTCCTTCCGTTACGCTATTCTACCGCGTTCTCGTTTTTTTGGCCGCGTTGATGCTTTTCCCCGTCGACTATGTTGTGGGAAATCCACTTTGGACACTATTTTTTCACCCGATTGCCAAAAATTGTGTCGGCAATACATTTTTATCAAATAATAATTTATCCCGCCTATTATTATTATTTGTGTTATTATTGAATTTCTGTTTTCAAAACATAACCTCTAATCTCTAGATAAAATTTAATTTTGTTAATTTGAAATAAGAAAAATGAAATGACAATTAACTTTGATGTCCGGAAGATAACTTATAAGGTTTCTTGATTAGAACATTGGCTTTAAAGAGTTGTTAATATTTTACCCCTTATTCGTAAATGGCCATTAGAGGTAAATCAACATGTGCTTGTTATTTATTAATTTGAAATTTCAACGTTCGACTTAATAAATAAAGTAGATACATTTTGGTTTTATACGTGTATTTTTATACTACCTAATATAAAAATTAGGTATTCAAAATAAATCATATTAAACAATAAATTCAAGTTTGCCTAATGAATTATAATTGAACAGGTTTAACAAATTAATTTTAAATAAAAACATTTTAGTTAATTCAAAATGCCAATTATTTATCTGTTTATACATAATAAAACATGATTTCTTCTTATAATTAGTTATTTTATTTGTAATATATTTTATAATTATATTACGAATTAATTAGATTACCTATCTAAATTAGTTTATATACTCTATTTAATATAAAATATCCACTTAATAGGTCCACTTCATACAATAGTTCAAAATTGAATTTAGTATATAATTATAAATTTTATAAGTACACTTTATTTTTGTGGATTAATCTATTTATTTTTTTTAAATAATTAATTTTGTTTCATATGTCTTAGATAAACTAAATGGATAATCCAAAAGCGATTAATAATTGTTCAGAACCTAAAATCATTTATGGCCACTGCTTCCCAACTGGGAGCTGGGACCATTGATTGTCACAAACATAATAAATATGATGGGAATGGCCATCAGGTAAACAGTTTTTTATTATTATTTTTATAAGGTTAAGCTAATTATTTTTCTAATAAAATACTATTCTAATTTTATTAGAAAAATTAAAATTGGAAATAAATATTTGAAAGAGACCAAACTTAGTTATAGAAAACAATTTAATAATTTGTATATGAATCATATCATTGTTTACATTGTTGTTTTGATTATATAAGTCAAAGTCATGGATCATTTAATGAACAATTTATTAAGATTTTAAAGTACTTATAACAACAAACCACTCTCGAATTATCTAATTATAATTGAAGTTTATAATTTGAGGTACCGTCTATATTAGTTTAACAATTGTTAATACTATACATTATTTTTATCATAGTTTTACATTAATAAGATAGGTAATTGTCCATGCCTAGTATTTTTTTAAAATATTTTTTACATTTTGTAAATATGGACATTCAATTAAATTGGTTTTCATGCTTATCTACCTACATAAAATTATTGTTTTTAGTGTTCACCAATAATTCTAACATAACCTATAGTTATAGATGAATTGAATATTTAATACTTGGTAAGAATTTTGATAACATTATTTTAAATTTGAATTCATAATTTAAGTTTAGACAAACAAGTTCTTTCAATTATCTATTTCTAGTCTATACTCTATTCCTTGTAAGTTTACCCACTTGCGCGCATGCATACAGAGCCGCCGGAACGTTCAGACCTCCTCGGTCGGAGACTGGCAATATGTGATTGGTCGGCGTTGTTCGGCGCTCATCGTCGTAGTAGGCATCTGCATAATATGATCACCCCTAGAGCTTCTTCGATGCTGCAGCCGCGTCCGGTTTTCGTCGAGTATGTGGGTATACTTACGAAGAATATAGTATAGTCATTCTTAATCCATGGTCAAAAACTTGAAACTTTTTTTTTTCAAAATTGAATAATAAAAATCGTTCTCTACATAACCTTATATTATTTATTAAAATATTTTTAGGATTCCTTTATTTAATTTATAGTTATGTTATTATATTCTATTTATATATGTTTTTTTAGGTGACATCTGGTGTAAACTATATACCAAATAATTGTGATAATCTAATTGGTGTAAATGGCTCTACAAATGATGCTGAAAACACCAGCTACAACTCTGACCATGATGATTCTGTGGATAGTCAAAATCAGAGTACACGGAAGCGTAAATACTCTACAGAATGTATGTTATTAATTTTTTTTTACTATTGACCCTAACCGCTGACACTATTTATAACTAATATTTTAATACGATAGCGGCCAAAGAGTTTGAAGCTTTGGAAATGTGCACTTCAGCCAAGATTAAACGTACTTGTGAAATGGTGTTTGAACAATTGGAGACTGTACGTGCAAAGCTTGCTCAATCCCAACGAGAATTGGACGAAGTACAGTCGGTGTCGAAATTTCATGATTTTATACCTGAAAAAGTTGAACAGGTATTCAATGATCAGCATGTATGGTCTATGGCAAATGTTAAATGTGATGACGATCCTTTATTTAATGGTGATCCATTTGCCGACCTTAAACTGTGGTTGGACAAACAAGCGTCCGAACCACAGGAAACACATGTTCCAGTTTCGGACACTAGTAAGTAAAACCTTAAGCTATGAGGGACAATTAAAATAAAAATATGAAATAAAAAAAGGTATGTACAAACCAGTATAATATATGCTTGTTTAATAAGGTAAATGTTGTATTCTTTTATTCTTTTCTTTTAAAAATGCTGTTTTATTTACAATTGTTTTAATTTTAAAAATAATATGAAAAATTAAAATTTCAGAATCCAATAAATTAATATCTCCTAACTCACCTGCTGAAGAACTTCCTAATTCCTCTCATACACCTCGGCAGTCTAATGAAAATCAACCTGATCAAGTGTTTGAAAGAGTGAAATGGGTTTGTTGCATTTCATAAGTTTTCTATTTAAATACCTAATTTATCTAACTTTTTTCCAATATTATATTTAGGAAGCACAAATTATTCAAAAAATTAATCAACTACAGCGTGATGGTTTGTGGAGTGAAAAAAGACTGCCTAAAATTTATGAACCTCCAAGAAATAAAGCACACCATGACTATCTTTTGGAAGAAATGCAGTGGCTTGCTACTGATTTTGCCCAAGAACGAAAATGGAAGAAAAAAGCAGCTAAACAAGTAGTTTTCTTTTAAATTATTTGTTATATATTTTAATGTCATGTATAATTTATATACTTTTCTTATCCTTAAGTGCGCTAAAATGGTTATGAAGCATTTCCATGAAAAGAAAATAGAAGCTCAGAAAGCGGCCAAAGCATCTGAAATGCATCAAAAGCGTATAACTGGTTTCATTGCCAAAATGATTAAAACATTTTGGAGTAATGTTGAAAAGGCATGTGTTTTAAATATTTAAAATCATCATTTAAATGGCTATGATTTTATGATCAATATATATTCATCTAGTATAATTATATATTTTTTTACTTATGTATAGCTACTTGTATTCAAGCAATCCACTAAATTGGAGGAACAAAGAAAAATTGCATTAGATGAACATTTAAATTTCATTGTTGATCAAACTGAAAAAATGACAACTATGGTTGCTGAAAGTTTAATGAAGTCTGCTAATAATTCTTCGATCACCCCATCACAAAACTCATCCTTGGTTATATCTGACGGTAGAATTAAATTATTATTTTTGATTGATAATTAATCATAATTAATTTACTCACATATTTACAGTAAAATTAATGTAACACGCCCAAACCATAAAATATATAGAAAATTGTAAACACTTATAAGTTAAAAAGTTTATAAAGTTTAATTAGTTTAATTAAAATTACCTACTGGTGATATTAAATGCATTTTTTTTATTAGGTAAAAAAAATGATCGTCACTCATCATTTGATGATAATATTACTGTAGATAAAGACAAAATACCCAATGACAATATTGGTTGTAAAAGGGATATTGATATGTTGAAACAAGAAT
Organism: Acyrthosiphon pisum; assembly: GCF_005508785.2. Lineage (NCBI taxonomy): Eukaryota > Metazoa > Arthropoda > Insecta > Hemiptera > Aphididae > Acyrthosiphon > Acyrthosiphon pisum. The sequence continues at coordinate 76,778,564 of NC_042495.1, read as the reverse complement.
CAAAATTATCAATTGATGAAGTCCTTGATGAAAAACCAACCGGTTTAGAAACCCAGGAAAATGTGGTTGAAGAGGTTTGTTTTTATTTTTTATAATATTATTCTATAATTCAATATATTTGTGTTACCAGCAGATACCAAGTGATAGAAGTGAAGATGAAGATTTTGAAGCATCAAATTCCAGTTGGAGTGATGATGAAGAAACTTTACAGCTCGCTGAAAAGGAAGATGGTCGAATAGATCATTCTATAGAAATTGCTGAATTAGAGGTAAATAAAATTCTATAAATTTTATAGGTACTCTATTTAGTTTAAGAAAGGGAGGGTTCACACACATTTTACCTCTCTAAGCAAATTATTGTGCACCAAACAGAAATTATTGATTCCAGAAATTTAAAGTTATAAGTACCTTTTCTACATTTTTAAAATTGTTTATATTGATGTAGATTTATATAATTAAAACCTTTATTTTATATATTATTTACTAGGCTTCTTGAATGATATATTTATGAATATCCATATTTTAAGTTTTGTGCAATATAGAATCGCTATATTGAAAAACAAATTTATGTATTTATATATCGCTATTCCAAATTATTGCGTTAACTTGAAAATATTGTTTTTAAAATATATTATACAAGTTTTTTGGCGTTAAAATTAGTTAGTTTCCGATAACTCAAATACCCAATAGCTGAGGACCATTGATTAAAAATTATTTTTGATTTTGAAGTACCTATTCAATATTGCATAGTATATTTCACGTATCGATTACTACGATTACCGATAAATAATTTTCAAAAAAAAATTGGTGATCGATATTGAATCGAAACATCATTGAAGAAGTATATTATTTACTATTTGCTATCTCTTCAGTTTGGTCTATAGTCTTCTTTCTATGGCTTCCTGGGAATATTTGTATTAATTGCAAACTGACTACCAGCTTACTACACTCTGTCCCACACAAGATCATGAGGGAGGCGCACCCACCAAAACTGGTGCCATCACGCGTTCCCATAGGGGAACCGGTTTCCTATATAATATACCCTTTTAATATCTAAGCTCTCAATTTACTTTATGACAAAGACAGTTTAATTGTATTCTTCTGGAATTTTGTCCACTTTAAAAATAAAAAAACTCCTAACAACAATTAACATAGTTCCAGGTTTTCAGTACCTTTGGTGGTGCTTAATGTGACTTGTCATTGATTTGTAAATTGTCCTGCTCTTTCCTCTACTAGATCTAATTTTAAAATTCTATTTCCTTCTCACTGTATCTACCTATACTAATGGTTTTTCCTTATTAATGTTGTATATTTTAAAGCTTAAAATATTTAGCTTAACCTCTGTTTTTTTTTTTATATACTAGTTAAACTTTAATTTATTATTTAGTTTTGAGTAATATTAAATTATGTATTTGTTTATTTATGATATAGGCTGAGAATGAAATGAGCATTGAACAACTTTTGGCTAAGTATAAAGTTCAATTGCCAAATAACAAAGATCAATCTGATGATGCAGAAGAGAGTAGCCATTCTGATCATAGTTTAAAGGAAGACATGAATTCTACCGATATTAGCATAAAATATCTCTTGCGGCGATCTCCTAATAAAATGGTGAATTTTAAATTATTGTTGTAGATTTCACAATATAATACTTAACTTATTATTATTAGATCAACGGCACAAGTGACTGTAACGCAGATAAAGAAATAAACGATGTGACAGCATTAGCTGAAAGTATCCAACCTAAAGGAAATACATTATCTTCTACTAGTGTAAGTTATATAAAAAAAAAATTTAATCCTGTCAATTAACTTATTTGATCTACTACTTTTAGGTGGTTACTAAAGTTCCATTTTTATTGAGAAATACACTTAGAGAATATCAACATATAGGCCTTGATTGGTTAGTTACAATGTATGAACAAAATCTAAATGGTATATTAGCTGATGAAATGGGCCTTGGGAAAACCATTCAGACCATAGCCTTATTAGCTCATTTGGCTTGTGAAAAGGGTATGCCTTCAAATGCTTTAAGAAATGCTCATCATATTAATTTTAATTTTTTTTTGCAGAAGATTGGGGTCCTCATCTAATTGTAGTTCCTACATCTGTGATGCTTAATTGGGAAATGGAAATAAAAAAGTGGTGTCCTAGTTTTAAAATTTTAACTTATTATGGTTCCGTTAAAGAACGAAAAAATAAGAGAATTGGTTGGACAAAACCAAATACATTCCACATTTGTATAACATCGTATAAATTAGTAATAACTGATCATCAAAGTTTTCGCAGAAAGAAATGGAAATACTTAATTCTAGATGAGGCTCAAAACATAAAAAATTTTAAATCTCAACGTTGGCAGCTACTATTAAATTTTCAATCTGAAAGGAGACTGCTTTTAACAGGAACACCTTTGCAGAATAATTTAATGGAGTTATGGTCATTAATGCATTTTTTAATGCCAAATTTGTTTGCATCACATCGTGAATTTAAAGAATGGTTTTCAAATCCTGTGACTGGAATGATAGAAGGGAATGCAGAGTATAATGAAAACATTATAAAAAAACTGCATAAAGTATTAAGACCATTTATTCTTCGAAGATTGAAGTGTGAAGTTGAGAAACAGTTGCCAAAAAAGTATGAGCATATCATTATGTGTAGATTATCCAAACGCCAGCGATATTTGTACGATGACTTTATGTCAAGGGCTAAGTATGTATCAACTTCAAACTTCTTTACGGCATTATTAATTCTTTTATATATTAATTACTTAATAAATGTTTTCATTTCTTCTAGGACGAAGGAAACTCTTGCGAGTGGTAATATGTTAAGTGTCATAAATGTTCTTATGCAACTTAGAAAAGTTTGCAACCACCCCAATTTGTTTGAACCTCGTCCAACCATTTCTCCATTTCAAATGGAAGCTCTCACATATACAGTCCCTCGTTCCATATTTAACATAATGGAATATGATCCCTATAATGTAAGCAATAATAAATAATAAAATGATGGATATAAAAAAATCTTGTAAAAACATAAAAGAATTTATCACAAAAATGTTTTGTAATAGGAAATTGATTTAAGTTCTGTAAATTTACTATTTACCAACTTGGAACGATTAATGAGTGCGTGGGCAGCTCATCGTCTAAAGCGTTATCAATTACCAAATTGTGTATACGAACAATTTGATACTATACCTGATACACCCATAAGACTTCCTAAAATTAAAATGAATTTTAACATGAAGCTGCCTAAAAACTTGAATATCATTTCTAAGGTAATTAATATTTGATAAAATATATTTATTTATACCTGCATTAGAGTTTTTGTTAGTTCTATATTTAAATTAACTCAATATATGAGCATTATTTGTTTCTAAAGAGAAACTCAATAGTATGATATTTTCACTATTGAAATTTAAATGTATGCTATTTTTCATATTTCATTTGCATTGTTAATCTAAAGTAAAATGTGTAGGATATTTGAATTTTAATGAACATAATGGACAAAATAAGATTCAGAATCTGATTATAACATTAATTACATTTATACAATGATAAATAAATCAAATTTATTGTTTTTTAGATCAATTTATGTAATCCACAAAATAAATTAGTTAATGTCAGACTTAAACACAATTTACCAATTGTGAAATTTTTAGCTGAAAAAGGAATAAGAGGTGAGTTCTACATTTTTTGTTTGACTTACTCTTTTGTGATTTTTTTTATTGTTGATGTGTTTTTGTTTAGATTTAAAACTGAGATCCGTTGACAGTAATATATCGAGACTTCCATCTTATACAAGTATGTAATTAGTGTAATTTATGTCCTTATTTATTAGTTAATTAAGTAAATTAATTCTTTGCTTACTGTAGATATTTCATCATTAACTCCAAAATTAAATCAAATCAAACAATATCTTAATGTAAACAATCAATGTGATCATAATGTGGTAAATAATCGAACAAAAAATATCAACCATATGCCAAGCAATGACGTGATGATTTCTACTCCTCAATGTAATGGTTCGATAGAAGGTTAGTTATAACAATTCTTTTATTAAAAATCAGTAGTAATATACATTTTTAAAATTATTTAAGTCATGAATAATATAAGAAGAAACATCCAAAGTAATATTGAAAAATGTAACAACCTCGAATTTAGTATTAAATTTATAATAAAGATTTAATTTTGAGTTTAATGTTGATGGGTACAATAGTACTAATTCACCAAAAGTATATGGATACGCTTATACCGTCATAATATGTCCTACCCCTCAAAGTCCCTCTTCTCTACACCAGTTATATAACTGTCAAGTTATCACCTTCTTTTGGCAAACACTACTGTATGCATTGTAGATCAATTTTTATTCATGAGAATACTAATTTTTGCACCAATGCTATATTATTGTGCTAATATTTTACTTTTGCATCATAATTTTGTTTATAATTTTTGATGAAATATTAAATATTTAGCAGATAGTTGAAAACAATTTGTCCTACCCTATCATAACCACTCAAATCCCCTCTTGACACCAGTTATGTAACTGTCAAGTAACCACATTCTCTTGTTGAAACGATTATAAATGAATATTATTAAATGTACTTACACTAATGCATGCATTGTAGATCAATTTTTATTCATGAGAATACTAATTTTTGCACCAATGCTATATTATCGTGCTAATATTTTACTTTTGCATCTTAATTTTGTTCATAATTTTTGATGAAATATTACATTTTATGCAGATAGTTGAAAACAATTTGAAGAACTTCAAAATGTTTGGTTTTCTATTTAAGTTGGTATAGTACCTGTAGTATTATAATAATAAATTGTTTTATTATATAGTCTCAATATCAAGGAAAATTAAAATTAACTTTTTTAGCATTCGTTCATAATAAAATGAATTGGTTTTCGGGATACTTTTTATTTTATCAATTTATTTGTATATCATCAACTCTTGGCTTTGCTATGAAAGTGATGTATGATCTACATGCAGTATACTGTAAATGTAATTTCTTATGTTAGCTTTAATTTGTTTAACCCATAGTTTTGTTTTATACAGTTCTTTTGAATCTTAGTCATTGACAACCTTTGTTTCATCGTCATCATATAACTTTATAATTTACTATAATCAGTTTTTTATCTTTTATTTTGACAGTTTTTAGTAACTACCTGTATAAGAATTATCTAATGTCTAATATATAAAATAAATTGTATTTAGTTAAGTTGATTTAATAGATGCTTTCTTTAATTCTTAGTAAATGTTAATTTCTTATAAAAATGATTAATTAATTTGATTCATTGTTTAAGGTAAATCAAATTCATATAAAGGTTTTGATAGTCATATTGTAAATGAAGGTGTAATAAATGTCCGTAACAAAAACGAAGTTTTTAACATCTCAAAATGTTTCAAAAATCCATCAATTATATCTAAATCTACACCTTTGATAGAAACAAATAAAGAACTGACCAATGACATTCTTTTCCATGATGTAAGTTTTGATACATTAGTTAGAAACATTAGAGTTAATTATTTTTATCATTAACTTTTTCAGCCTAATTTAGAAGAAAAACGAGTTTTGAGGAGAAAAATGAAAATGGATAATTTATCATTTATAAATAACAAAAGAATAGATGGTGCTACAAATGTTGTTTATGGTCAAGATTTAAGAGACTTTATAAGATTTGATGCTTCGTCCGGTCATGTTGGTTGTTCAGATTCAGTGGAAAGGAATCCTTGGCTTTGGCTTGGTTCAAATAATGTTTTATCTGTTGTTGCTCAGTATTCTGCTCACATCCAGCGTATGTCTTACATGACTGCAGTTGCTTTGTCTGATTCAGTTAAAACATTAGATAGTAGAATGAAAGAATTACATGACTCTTTTGAACAATTTATTGTGTATGTGCCAGCTGTGCAAGGAAGAACTCCAAAAACTGAATTTCAATTTCTTCAACATGATTCATCATTATTAGAAAAAGACATAAAACCAACATTAAATGCCTTGCACCCCATTATTTCAGCCATGAGTGTTTTATTTCCTGATCAAAGGTTAATCCAATATGATTGTGGTAAATTACAGTCACTTGATTATTTACTACGTGAACTAAAAACTGGGCATCATCGTGTACTTATATTTACTCAAATGACAAAAATGTTAGATATCCTAGAAGCATTCCTCAATTTTCATGGTTATATATATTTACGATTAGATGGTACAACAAAGGTTGAAACTAGACAGGTAATTTAAATAAAAATATGTACACCTTTATTTCACTAACATATCTTTGATTATAGCTTTTAATGGAGAGGTTTAATGCAGACAAGAGATATTTCTGTTTTATTTTATCAACACGATCTGGTGGTGTTGGTATAAATCTTACTGGAGCAGATACTGTGATATTTTATGATAGTGATTGGAATCCTACAATGGATGCTCAGGCTCAAGATCGCTGTCATCGTATTGGTCAAACTCGAGATGTTCACATTTATAGGTAATACAAAATAAGTTTTATATTAATTTTTTTTGTTTTTCACTATACTTATATTTGTTCTTCAATTGATGTTTTTGTTTAGATTAATTAGTGAAAAAACTATTGAAGAGAATATTCTTAAAAAAGCAAACCAAAAGAGATTATTAGGTGATTTAGCTATTGAAGGTGGTAATTTTACTGCTTCCTTCTTCAAGTCTGTAAGTATAAATTATTTTCACATGTTAATAATTTTAAATTATTGAAATCATTTTTCTACCTATTACCCTAGTTAACTGTGTTATAAAGCTTGTTATCCTATTCTTTATGTTTATTGTTCATTTTTTGTTTTTCATTAAAATAATATTAATTTTGGAATTCCTTTTTTTAAGACCACAATTCAAGATCTTTTTAAAGTCAATACAACTGATGAAAAAAGAAGTGTTCATATATTGGAATCTGAATTTTCTCATTCTCAAAGTACAAACGATGGTGATAGAATTGCTATAAATGTGTTTGAAACAGCTCTTGCAGCTGCAGAAGATGAGACTGATGTTGCAGCAGCTAAAACTGCAAAAGAAGAAGCTGTTGCAGATTTGGCGGAATTTGATGAAGCTATTCCTATAGTAGAACAAAATGAAGTTAAACTAAGCAAAGCAGATATGGAAGTTCAAGCATTAGAAAAACAGGTATAAATACATTTAAAAATAAAGAATTATTTTATTGATTGTGAACACTATTAAAAAAGGAAAATAGCGTCTTAAATCTGTGCTGTCTTGTAGCTCAATCGCCGTGCAAGCAAGAGACCTAGGTTTGATTTACGATCCTGTAACCTGATTTTTGACATTATTTTCCTGATAACATGATCATAATAAATAAGGATTTTATTTCTTATATAATATGTATATAATTTCTTTCAAAAAAAAAAAAAAAAATAATAGTTTTTCAATTATTTTATTTTAAATTTAAGTTATTAATACTAATATTTTTATTAAATTACTCTTTTTCTTTTTTTTACCTCTTAGTTATCGCGTATTGAAAAATGGGCTATAAGACTTATGGAAAATAATGAGATGGATTGGGCAACTAAGCAAGTTGCTGTTGCTGAAGCAGAGTTGGAACAACAAAAACAAGAGTGGAAAGTTGAACAACAACAAGCAGCTAAGCGTACAGAAGAAAGAATGAACCAAAAACGTAAACTTCCGGATTCCGAGGATGGAGAAGATGATTCTGTGGATTTGACATTCATCAATAAATTTCAGGTTAACAAACGACATAGTATTAGAACTAAAAACATAGGTAGTAGTAAACAAAACGATAAAAATTCTACTACTAAGAATACGGAGAAATGGCACTTAGAAACAAAAGCGAGGAAGAAAAGCAGTTATGGTCTTAGACCTCAGCGTTTATAAACTATACTATTTTTAGATTTAATGTTCTTAACTTGTTTTGATCTCTCCCAATAGAGAAGTTTTTTATCTTTACAAATAATGGTTATTAACACAAGACAAGTTAATTTAAGTTTTGTAAACAACTGTACATTTTTATATAAAATTAAAAATATATTTAATTTCATGTGTTATGGTTGTTTTTCTTTTTTTTGTTTCTTGATAGCTTCTCCACAAGGTTGGGCTCTGTTTTGGTGTCCCTCATTAGAAGCAAACTCTTCTCTAGCTCTCGCAGTGCGTTGATTTAGAATTTTTATTTTTATTTAAGTTTTTAAACTTAATTTTATGCTGACACATCAATTCGTAAAAAAAAAAAAAAAAATGTTTGTAAAATTTTCGCTATTATTGGAAATCTTAAGCCGATCGTTTTTTTGTTTGGTCTGGCATAGAGGTTGTCACCAAAACACAAGCCCCTCCTTGCCAGTCCAAACAGGACTGGCAAATGAGACTATCCGAAACAAATAAAGAAAAACATCGTATCGCACAGAGAGCAAGAGAAGACGACTTCTGATGATATGATGATGCTGACAACAGTTATTAATTGAAAGGTAATACATTGTTCAGCAAATAAAACGTGACATAAGTGAAATATACATTTATTTACAAAAGAATTATACTACATTTTTTGATAATGGCTTGGATAAACACCTCCATGGTGGAATGTGGTTAGGTTATGATTAGTTCTTTTAATATCTGTATACAGTTAAAATGTTAGTATGATGACAGTCATCATCAGTCATAATAAGTCTGAACTTTGCTTCTCTAACTAATATTTAAAAAAAAACCTAAGTAAAATAGCAACATTAAAAAATAAAATAAAAATATTAGTTGTGGGACATATTTTTTATTTTTAGTGCTGTAGGTGAAACATCTTTACAGCGAAACTTTTTAACGCATGTGGCAATGGGAGTAAAATCAGAAAAATTGTCACGCGGCAGCTGCCTCCCCTCTTCAGTTACGTACACTGCAGCTGCCAATCTATCCCCTCTCTGTCATGAGCACTGCTGCAGGGCAAGAGTGACAGGTCGATCTATAAATATAAATATACACTGTCTCTCTGGCATCCTATCTTAATCTTATAAAAAATTTAAATGTTTGAATTTTATTACTATTTAATAATTATATTTATAGGCTTTAATATTGAGACAATTATTAGAACATCTCAACGGCAATATCTAGTGTAAACGTGTCATGACTTTTATTCTCAACTTAAAATAAATTAACAATTTGTTTTTTTATTATTTTGTGTAATTTTTGATTTGCAATGAATTATGTTTAGGTGTTTTAATTAAATTAAATTGATTAAATAACTAATTAAAAAACTTATTTGCACCATGATTAACTATTTTAAAGGATAGACCATTGCTTATGTTTTTTGCCTTCACATTTGTAGAGATAATACTATTAATTTGAGAATCCGTGTACTACTTTAGATGTGACCAAATTTATGTAGTAGAAACAGGCATTCATGTAGCCAGAAGGTTAGTCCTTGCCTAAAACTCTTTTGAGTATTTGCCCATGAAATTGTGATCCTTGATAACAAATAAAAATAAAATATATTGCAATTAAATTAAGTGTTCCAAAACTCTAAGTTGTACAAAATCATAAAAATATTTTGTATTTATGAAGAAAGAATGAAGTACTTTACTGCTTTCCCACAAAAATATATATATATATATATTTAATACCCTGATAATGTGTCTATGAACATAGACTAAGTTTTAATTAAAAGGCTGTGAGATGGAATATATTCTGTTGTTAATCAAAGTATAAATAAATTCTATAAAATGAAAAATTACGGCCTTATGAGTTCTGTTTTATGTAGAAGAATGTGACAAAAAAAAATTACTGTTTTATTTATGTAATAGACAAAATTATAACAATTTATATGGACAGTATAAATGATAAATATGGAAAAAAATTCTCACTACAAAATAAGGTGTTTATTTAAATTTTATTAGGTCTGACTGACCTGGCCCATAGTTAAGCCTATGAGTAAATTGAGTGCCAATTACTTGGTTAAAGACACCACTTCAAAATTCCTGCACCAGAAAAAGACTTCACAAAATCTTCAGTTTCTTTACAGGCACTTCTAAGAATGTTTGCTTAAACATTGTTTAATGAGATATGGACAATTGAAGAAAAACTGCAGCATTACATGGTTTACTTGCGGGTTTTTTTTCTTACACTTGTTTTCACAGATAGTTTTTTTTTGGTGAAATGGAGACTGGTTGAATTCTAATTCTAATACCACAAATCTGGGTAATTTTTGTTGCTATTGTAAGTACTAAGTCTGGGATTGCTAATTGCTATTATTTTTTCTTACAAAATACATTTTGCAACATTAAAATAGATTTTTATGTTCATATGAAGCCACACTCGTCAATACATAGAACCTTTTACTTTTTAGTTATAGGTTTTTACATTATTTAGATATTGATATCAGCTTATGTTTAAATCATAGTTCTCTATAAAATAATTTTTATTATATGTTGGGGTTTAAGTGCAAATTAAGTAAGTTAAAATGATTGATTCTGTTTGACAATCAGAATTTTTCAAAGTTTTGGTGTTATTGAATATTTGAATTCCGATTTTTTTTTACATAAGTTGTATTGAATATTAATGCATTTTTGTATATTGAGTTTTTGGGTAAGGGTTGTATGTATGTACTACAGTTTGGTACTTGTAAATGGTGGATATACTTACAACAATTTCTTATAAATTTAATTTATTACAAAACATTAGAGTATGTAGGTAATCTTGATCTAAAAATTTCTGAAATATGCAGTCCTGTAATGTAACTTCCTCATAATCCAAAACTATTTATATTTCTACAAAACTTAATTTCATTTTAATAATTTTGATATCAAATTTTTTATTCAAACACATTGTTTCAACACTTGTTTATAATATCTTTATTGGACTTTACTAAATAATACTATTCTAAAGAATTTCAAGGTCTGTGTATTGGTCATATTATATAGTGGAACATATATAGAATTTTGGGTTTTCAAATACATTTTAGTTTTGATAGTATTCTCATAGAAAATGTTGGATAAAAATATTATTTACATCAAAACTATTAACTATGTGGCAATTTGAAAATATTAAAACTTCAATATTTTAAAATGATGTTTAAAAAAAAATGTTCAAATTATGCTGGAAACTCCCATAAATTATTATATACAAAATAAAAATTAATTTACTGAATCTTGGCAACTTGAGATGAGCAAAATCACTAACATGCGAGCCCTGCATACAATCAAATAAAATGTGTTAATAACATGCATACAAAATAGCATAAAATGGGAATATTAGCATCGATGTATGTAATGTCATTAACATAATTTAAAAGTATACCTAAATCAAATTTTAGTGGCATCTGTTTTTTATATAGTCTTACTTTTTTATATATTCTACATTTCAAAATAGATTTCGTTAATACAATACCTTATAAAACCTAAAGAACTTCTGTAATATTAAACTCATCTAATGAATATTTTTAGTTGGCTTATTTAACAATATATCAAAAATAGTTGTTCAAATCCTCAACTATAGTTGCTATTTAAAAATGATAAAACAATAAATTCTTGGGTTACATATTTCACCTTTTTACTGTCAATTTATTTTTCATAAAATTGTATTGTCAATATGTACATTAATACCTTTATCACATTGACTAATTGCAATTAAATTTCTCCAAATATAATTAATTAACCTTTATTAATTGAAGCTCAAAACAAAAAAAAAATTATAGCAGAATATATATATGATGTATGCCTACAGTTTTTTTTAAATATTTTTGAACACAATTATATTAATTTTATATAATATGTAGATTTCATGAACCTATTATATTAGTATTGATAGTCAATTAGTCTTCATACTTATATTTCATCCTATACATTATACTTAAGTTTAAAAATGCTGAAGTACTTGGTGGTTCAAATAATGTTTATTTGGTCTCCAATTAATTTGTGAGTATTATTTTCTATTTGCAGATTGTTTATCCTAATCTTGGCTCAAAAAAATCTGATGTACCAAAGGTTAGTTGACTTTATTATATTTACATGGGAAAAAATGTACTCATTTTAATCCATTTTAAGAATTTAATCCTTGGACCATGGTCAGGAGAAAATGAAATCTATCATGACCCATTATACTTCGGTCAGTATTCTTATATACCAATGACAGAAGCTCAACTACCTCCCATGCCGTCTGCTCGGAAACGACCAAGAACTGATGTCACATTTATAAACAGTATGTAATCATTTTCTATACTTAGTAACTACTGGAGTTACTATCGTATTACATTACTATTGCTATTCTGAGTTAACTCACTAAAAACACCTAAACACCTAATATGTTATAACTATACCCTATCAATTGAATGTCCATACTGAATTAATAATTAAACTTTTTCTTAACACAAATTATATGATTACCATTTTTTTTTTATTTTTTAGACCGTTTAAGTTTACCTGTGTCATTGTCTTCAAGTACAAAATCAGCGCATGGAACACGCGATAATAATACTGGTGAATGGAGACCTAATGAAAATATTTTTCCACACCTACCTCGATCAATGTTTGATCGTGCTTCTGGTGCATTGCTTAAGATGCGTAATGATATACGTATTCAGCGATATCGTGGTATTAATAGGCCCATGACCATGACTTTGGCTAGTTTGAAACCACCTTTACCAGCTCGACCTGTTCCTGAACCACCGCATGTACCAGACTGGCTTATACATGAAGATTATGCACTTCTGCAAGTATGTTATTGTAATTTTTTGGTATTATTTCTGAGTATTTGTACTTTGTATTATATACTTAATATTTTTTTCTTAACTTAGGCTGTGCAAAGAGTACAAGAAATGACATTGAATTTAGTAATATTATGCCCGGCTCATACACCTAATTGGGATCTAGTCTCTGAGCTAGTTAATATGATGTCTCGAGTCTATAGATCTCCTAAACAATGTAAAAATAGGTAAGCAAGTTGTGTATTATTAAAAAAAAGATTTGTTAAAATTATTTTTATTATATTTCAATAATAATATAGCTTATATATTCATATTAATTAGGTACGAGTCAGTGATAGTTGCTCGAGAAGAAGGTCGTATGTTACAGGAACAGTTACTCAAGAAACAAAAAAAGGTAATAATATATGATATTGTACAATTAAGAGATTTATTATTGTTAATTGCTGTTATACAATTATTAAATTATTGGTTAAATATTTTGTTAATATTATTTATAGAAAATTAATCGAGGATTACGTACGTCACAGATATATACAACAGATGGAAACCGTACTCATACTCAGCTACTTATATCCCGTTTCAATGGCTTATTATCTGTTGCTGCTAAACGACAACCTTTGTGTCGAACTAACAGTCAATATGTACCCAGCCAATCTGCTAATACACCTTTGATTCCAAACGCTAGTCACATTGCGATATTAAAGGAAAATTATGAAGTAGACTATAATGTACCTTTGGGTCCAATGCAAGTAATTAGTCGTCGTACTGATCGTATGATTAGAGAAAAACAACAGCAACAGCACGCTGAACCAACAACAGTTAGAGTGCAACCACAACCCCAAACTATAAAATCTATTCAGCTTCCTAACTCTTTACCACCCGCTCAAACTGTTAGTCCAGCACCAGTTAGACCCTCACCTACAACTCAACATCGAATTATTATGAGTTCTCCATCACCTTCCATTGTAACTATATTTTACCTGACAATATTCACATACTTAGGAATTTACTTCATGATATATTTGTTTTATTATTAGGATGCAAATATACAAAATATACCTCAGACTAGTCCTAAGGTGGTTCCAATTCCAATGTCTGTTCATTATTCAGCTGCAGTACAACGAGCACTTAATTTCACTCAAGCTTCCATTGTAACCCAAGCATCTTCAACAACTGGAAAAGGTAAACTGATTTTGTCAGTAAATTCAAAAAAGATAATTGGTATTTATTTTCCTTAAAATCTTGATGTTTATTTTTAATGAGTAACTTTACAAATTTGTTAATTACATAATATGTTTATTTCTTTATTAATATACTCTTAATTTTCAGTAGTTACTACAATGAACAAAACTATTACTCAATCTCAGATTCAAATGTATCGTCAACAACAACAAAATATAGCCAGACAACAACAAGTTAAGATGGTTAGTGCTCGTGCAACCAAAACCCCTACTGCCAACATCATTCCTGTTCAGACATCTCAAACACCTACCACTCTTAATGTCCGACCCAAAAACACATTAAATACTAGAAATATAACTGACACTGATGTTACAAATTTTATAAAAAGACATCAATTATTACAACAAAAACAAGCACAAACTGTTACCGTTCAATCACCTATCGCTACTGCAGGACCGTCAATAGTTAAAACATCTGTACAAAATCTGATGCTTTCAGCTGGTGCTAAAAATGCTATAAGCGTTGCAACTGCAACAAAAAACATCAATCCTCAACAACAATTTAGGCATCTTACACTTCAACAACCTATGTTAGCCCAGAGAAAAATTCCTGCTCAAAAAGTTACTCAACTGAGTCAAGTTGTGGTAAATATATAATAGACAAAAAATAAAAACTAAGTTAAAAACTAATTTTATATTATTTAGGTGGCCGGTAAGACTGGAGTTCCAACACAATTGATAGTTCAATCTAAGGGTGTACCAAGTACAATGACTATGCAACAATTGCAGACTATGATGAAGCAACAAAATATCCAAAATGTTAGCGTAAGTATCTTCTGTTTGAACAAAGTAGACATAGAAGTCATAGGTATTTTAATTTTTGAACTGTATAACTGTATACTTTTTACATATACATTGGGGTAATTTGTATTTTATCTAAAAGTTAATTCCACTGTTAAACTTACACTAAAATTATAACTTTAAGATGACACCATACCAACATATTTTGTCCCTGTCTATATTTTACAGAAAAGTACACATAGCAAATTTTACGTTCACAATAACCATTTTACTGTTTACTTTTTTTATTTTTTTAATGAATTATCTTATCAAAACATTTTAAAGGTAAAATTTTTATCAAGGATTTCAATAAATTTATTGATGTTTTAATTTAAAAAAAGTTATGAGCAATTTAAAACTTTAAATTAAAAAAAATGATTATAACTTCTTTCAAAATTAAAATATCATTAGCAACGAGAGTAAGTAACAAAACTAAGTTATAAAACTGAGACACCACTTGCATCCACTTAGCCAATTAAAGCAATAGTTTTTTACTCTAAGGTTTTATTTTAATATTTTTTTTCTTTTAATAACTCAATTAAAAATAATTGGTGAACATCGTATACTACATTCGGAACAGAGCGATAATATAATGATTTTACAGTATGTTTTTTCTGTCACTCATCTCACCACTGAATTCTACGGCAGCATCTTTTCAGGCATGAAAGCGAAATAATTAGTACTAATAAGGCGTTGTGGGAAAATCAAAATTCTCGGTAGTTTTCAAAAGCATTAAGAAAAAAAAATGGGAACAATCGAAATTTTTACACTATACCTAACAGTTCTCAGTGTCAAAAATGGTTTTAATGGTATAATTTAGAAATTAGAAATTCTAGATGCTTTAAAATTTTCATAAAATGTTTATTTTAGCATCTTCTATTTTTGTTCCATCAAAAAACTTGAAAATTGAATACAAACTTCCTCATAAGTTGTTATAATAGAAGTTCAAAAATATTAAAGATACAATGGCACAATTATTATTATAAGCATTTAAATTTCACAATTTGCAAATTATTTTGTGGTTAAACATTTATAAAATGTTTTGTAGCTAAGAATTGAAAATTAAAATTAAGGTTTTTCATAAGTAGCTACTACTGTAACCAAAATATCTAAAAAATGTATATATAAACTTATTAACATTTTAATTTTAAATTTGGCCGAAATTGGATATTTAATAACAAAGAATAACAATTTTATTTATTTTGTAGTAATTTAAAAATATAATTCATTGGTACTACTAACTTTTTAAGTATATTATTATATTCATACACACAAATACACAATGGCATTTGAAAATGCAATGTTTTCGACAAAAAATAATTCAGCCTACTATATATTTACTACTTAAAAACTTTAATCACAGTTATATCACAAAATATATTGTGGAATATAATGTGACTAGTTTTTATTTATAATGATTATATATCATTAAATTCAAGTTTAACATTATAGTGTCTCCTAATGGGCTACAAACAGTGTACAGCGGTTTCCCATTTCCACATTTTTTTATTTTATTTAAAAATTGATTTTTTTAAGATAAAAAAATAATTTTCAAATTTCAATTGAAATATTTGTTTACTTGGTAAACATTTTTATTACCAATAACTATTTAGTAATATTGTAGTATTTCATTCAATGTCTTATTGTATTAAATTTTTATTATATTTATAACATAAAAAATAATTGTTGTATGGTATACATTTTTTTAGGTTTCTGGTGCTAATATAACTGCAATGCAATCCAATTCAAATGCAGGTCAAGTCATATCCCATGTCATTGCAAAAAGTCATGGACAGTCTTCAAGTATTGGGTTAACGAGAGTACTACCAGTAGTTACAACCCAAACTTCATTAAAACAAGCAATTCAGGTACTATCATTATAGTTAATAATGTTTGTTTAAGAGTATCTTGTACCCGCATATGTTGCTCCGTCTTACACACATGTACAACATATCAAATTTTTGTTTACCAGTATCAATATTGTATGCTGTTAGTTTTTATATTAGAGTTAATTGACCAATCATCAAAAAAATTACCTATTATACCAAAAATATGGAACACACTTAGAACCCGTATTACAATCGTTTAACTAAGGTTAAACCGTCAAATTCGGCGGGTAAAATCAGTGGGTTAAATAACCGAGGCTTAAACTATGATAAAACGAGCCCTTATACCACAACCTAATGCTGCCAACAATTAGCTTGGCCGCTCGCAAATAATGTTATACAATAAATGTATGAAAGTTTTATGTTATCATTTATCACCTTATCGACTAATTGGCAATTGTGACATTAAGATAAATTTGTAAATCTATTTATTTCAAATTAAGATTATCTAATGTTGTGTATATCCATTTTTATTACAATCATAGGTAAATTTTAATTTGTTTTCTTAATGCAAGAAATAGTTTAAAAAATGCAAAAAAAAACCCCAAAAAAAGTTTCTTTTACTTGAAATACATATTTTGTATTATTGAAAAAATCTGTCAAGTATTGCAATAAAAATATGTAAATGCATTTAAATCCGAGCTCCATCTATTAAATATTATTGAAGAAGTTTATATACGTGCATTTTAAAATGCTTTGTATAATCAACTATAAATAAATAATATTTATACATATTCCAAAAAAAAAAAAATGTTTTGCATCTAAATATATGACTTCATCATAGGCACAAATTGTCTAAATTTTTTGGGGGGACTCGAGCCCCCCTCCCAATAGTCCATTTTGCTTAGTACCATAGAATATAAAAATTAGTACTAATTACTAGATTTTTAACTGGGAGGACTTGACCGACATTTGGGGAACCAAGTCCCCCCTCTTAGTTGCGCCAATAATCATGAGTGAAGTAAAGGTGAGAACTTGTCATATTATGTATAAAGCTGATATAAATAAACCTGTTGCTGGAGAAATTATTTTTATAGTGTTTAGTATTTAAAATTTTTCTTATTTTTAGGTGGTTAATCCAGTTCAAACGTTGAGAACATCTGGTGTTGGGATTGAAACAGCTCGTTCAACGTTACAACCATGTTCTTTGACTAATGTATTTAAAACTACTGGAAATTCTGGACATTCTCCCAACATACTATCTCAGGTTTGAATATACAGTGATTACTGATTATTTTTAACAGTTAGTAATTGATATTATAAATATTCAGTGCTCGAATTGGGAAAAATTAGGTAGACAAGCTCAAACCAAAGATTTAAAAACATCAAAAACGCCCAATAAAATGTATTTTAATTTTTTTAATGTTCTGTAATGAATTAACTAAATAAAATAAAGTTTAAAAAATCTTCACTGCACTTCTCCTAACCTATGTGAATCTAACAAGACCTCAAACAACAAAATCCGCTCTCCAATTTTAGAGATCTATCTCACTAAATTAAAATGAAAATGATTTTTTGTGGGACTGTTCACACCGACACTTTTCTTGATTCAAATTGTTATACCACTTGGATGTGATCTCAGTTAATAAATTTCCAAAAATTAAAAATTGAGAAAGTTTACATGCCAAGCAAGCGTTTTTTTTAAATTATTGTTGATAATATTTTTCTACTTGAAAATGTAATACAAGGGTCCTCAGTTGTTATAATATCAGTTAAAAATGGATAAACTATAAATTTTTATAGCTAAGAATTAAAAATGTAAAACAAAGTTTATCATAAGTATTCAAATTTAATACAACCGTTACAGCGACCCCTGTATACACCTATTGAGGGGCGTAAATACAAAACGTACTATTGCCAAAATTTACATTGATTGGCATCGTCAGAATACATCAAAATGTACTATTTCTTGGTTAAATCTGCGATTCAAAATGGCTGATTAAGCCAAAATGAACCTATACCATACATAAAAATTAAAAAATGATTTTAGAAAATCAAAACTTACTTTTTCCAGTTTTACACCAAAAATTATTATGGACCAGTTAAATTGCGAAAATGTACTTTTATCCGTGTTGTACGTATACCTATTTATAGGAAATTAAAAATGTTATTCCAAAACTTACAAAATTTAGTTTTAAAAATGTTATTTAAGTTTTAAATATAAATAAATATAATTAAATAATTTTAAAAAAAATCCTTTTTTTCAAATTGATTTGTCTTGATGTAAATGGTGTGTTTTTATTGGAAATGTTAAGATACAGAAAATCGCTTCTCCTGAAAAATCAGTATTTTGGCAATAGTATGTGTACAATTATTGTACATAGAGCGATATCCACTTGCCTATCTTTTTAAAATATTTTTTTTTTTATATTTTTGTATGACAACTTACAGTTTTAATTTCATATTCTAAATTCTTAGATAAATATTTTAGTTTATGAAATTAAAACTCCATTAAGTCATTCAAAAAAGTAAGAACAACTTTTATTTTTTGTAATAAATTAAAATTATTGTAGAAAAAACATTTTGTAAAAGTTAATACTCTTCAAGAATGTTTTGGATTTATACATTATAAAATAATATTTTACAGGTTGTATTTCAACAAGGCCAGCAAATGTCTGTACGGCAAGGTCAGTTACGTGTCCAAAGCTCATCAGGCCAAACTGGATCTATAGTTGCTGTGTCTATGGCTCCTCAACAACAGCAACCGACCGTATTGACTATACCTTCGTCACCTAATTCACATACGCCACGCACAACTTAAATGACGTAAACATATAATATGATTATAGATAAATTATTTTTATTTGTGTTTAGGTTCACATTACCTATTGTTTTTTTTTTATTATTACCATTAACAGACTAATTTTGAGCATTTGTATGTTCCTTTTAAAAATTGTTTCAAAGAAAATTATTGTTTTCAGTTGTATGTCAAAGAATAACAATATTTAACTTTTTATGGTGTTTATTAAAATTTTTATTTTCTTTGTAGATCACATTGATGTGATTTAATAAACGTTGTTAAATTTCTACGTACAATTGCATAAATGTCCTACGTAATTTCTTATGTATATTTATACATACTTATTATATATTATATAAAAATCTGTAATGAAATTAGATATAGGCTGTTACCATTATCGACTTAAATAATAGCTGATGTTAAAATTACCTAATAACAAAAGATAATTTTAAATAGTATTAAGAGAAAATGTTAATTTTAAATTTTAATGGTCTTTCTTATGTTTTTTCATAAAAAAGATAATTCACTCTAGATATTGTTTCAAGTGAAGTTGTGACTGTTACGCTTATTTTTTTCCTTCATAGAAAATACTCTGTATAATAATAATTTAAAATATTTAGGTGCAATTAATCAATAAATCATGTGTATTTGTATCAATTGAACTTGATAAATTAACATGAAAATGAATGTATATATATATGATATTTATTGCACCAAAATGAATTTTGTACAATTTTAGCTCTTGTATATAATTTTGTTGTATAATGTAATTTTAATCAATTTTTTTTTTAATTTGCAATTGTAATCGTAAAATTGATGTTGTACATGGTCATTTTAATTAACATTCGTGATATATAATCTGTATATAATTAATATAGAAATTTTTTTTTATATAACTTGTTTATTTTACTTTGGTAGTTACATTCCTATATAGAACTTAAAATATTTAAAATACTCAAATAATATGTACATTATCTGTACATATTCTGTATCATATTACTTCTAATTTAACCAAAACCAATACTGTTTGTTTAGTATTGCTTAGCGAGTAACCTATTTGATTGAATTCCACACCCCTACAATATTTTCTAATATTTATATATGATTATTGCTAAATAATAAGTATTAACTTTTGAATAGTGTGGGGGAAGGATAATCTCCCATATTTTTGCCAATGTCCTTAGGTGTTCTTCTAAAGATTACATCTAAAGTAAGATGTACAATTCTATTGAATATAAAATTCTCATTAATACAATGGAATGGTGTGAATGTGTGATTGATTATTGGTATTTCTTTTATCATACATTTATTTTTACTATTTTATAATCAATTAAACTAATATAAAGATGATTAAAACTGTTTTAATTAAATATAACAATATAATATTTAATAATTTACAAACTTAATTTTAATTTTATAGTAATTGAAAATTTAAAAACGCGAAAGAATTTAGGTCATTAGGAATAAAAATAAAACTTTTAGGCTGTCTATGACTATTAGATACAGCAGTAGTGTACATTATGCGGAGGTAGCTTGAACAGGCAGTCTTACAAGTACACAGGTAGTAATCAAAAAATCAGAGATCATAGTAATTGACAATTGCAGGGTTCACAAGACCATTACAATCTCACTAAAGGATGTCAAGATAAACTCAAAAAAGAGTAAAAAATACCTCAATCTCGACCTGGACCCCAAGTGATGAAATGGAAACTTCGGATAGTTAACTGGAAAGGATAATGCCCAATGTTGGAGTTTCAAACTCCCTCAAAGGAAGTAATTAATATCCCGTCTCTACATCACATGCTATATGGATCTCAGGTGTAGGCCAATTAAAGGTGGGACTCAGATAATTGAGGTTGGAAATTCCTGAAAAGTAAGCCAACCCACTATATGAAAGGGTGACATCGCCACATTGGCTTACCGTCTCAAGCAATGCGTTATGTATCCTATTGGGAATTCCTTGGAAATTTTCATTAAATATTTGTTAATAGAACTGGCCGTAAGGCGGACTTGCAATTACTAGCCAATTATAAGGAATCGAATGACACCAGGTGAAAAACACTGGACTATTGTTAGGTGACCTATCTATGTAAAATCCTAAAAAATATTACTCTCCGTAACTTATAAAATTTCTATTTTATTTAGCTCATAAAAAAATAATTTTGAATGCATTTGGTCTATTTTGTATGGGCCAGAGAAAGAAAACAAAAAGTGTGCAGTGTGTTCATATCCTCTTAAAAGAATTACCCAGACACCCATTAATTTAGGTAGCTTTCAAATTTTGGTATGAAGTTTGCGACTCAATAAAAGTTTGTATATAAAGATTGTATAAAGTTTAATAAGATTTTATGACCAATGTCTGTTAATTTTTTAATTAAATTACCATTTTCTTAAAACGTTCTACTTAAATTGAGTTTTGCTAATTAGTAATTAGATAGGATCTAACATCATTCTCAATTCAATAAATTAAATGTATAGCTGTTACTTGTTAATGTATCCAATAGATGTAATTATTTGTTATTGATAACATGTATTTACAAATTATGTCAAGTAGTAAGTACTAACTACCTGCAGTGACAACTGATATTCTATCTTATTTGGGTATCGCCATATCGGTATTTACAATTATTTAACAAATATAATATGTTTATTAACTGTTCTTCTAATTATTTAAAAATGTAAAAAATCTAGTTTTCATAATGCATTTAAATGAATAAAAACAAATTAACCAATTTAACAAGTTATATCCACCCTCTATTTTTGCAAAATTTGTGTCTGGTTAAAAATTAATTTATTTGTTTTGGTAATAACTATATTAATTTTAAACACTATATTGATGGTGTAAAATTTAAGTACCTAAGTAATAATATTGTATTTAGGTATACTGAATATGTGATAATATAATATATTAATTGAAAAATATTGTTAATTTAGTTTTATTGTATATTTGTGTATAATTATATTTTGCTCTGTATTTGACCCTAGCGATAGTGAGTAAACCAACCTTGTAATATTGCATGTAATCTCAATTGTATTAAACATATTTTTGTTATTGGTAAGTAAATATTGTTATTATTAACACTAAAGACATCTGTGACTCGCAAACAAATGTTTCAATTTTTACATATGCAGACAATACATGATTATTGTACTCTAATACATCATGGGAATTTGTCTATACTAAAGCGTCTACTGGTCTAAATTACATTATTCAAAAACTATATACAAAAAAAAATTACTTTAAATTTTGTTAAAACCAAGTTTATAGCTTTTTCCATTTACTCTTAAGATACTCTTAACATAGCCCTTCTAATGAAATCCAGATTACAGATAATTTATACAACCCTAAAGATTGTAAAATAAAAAGAGTATCAAGGGTAAGATACTTAGGCCTAATCTTTGACCAAAATATGAAATGGCAACCCCACATAAACAATATGACTATGTGCCGAAGGTCAATTATGTACAAAATATATTGTTTAAGAAAAATAATTTCACCAGATACTATGCGTGGTGTGTATGTCTTTCTACCAAGCTATTCTTCAGTATCGAAATAATTGCCTGGGGTACTACATATGAAAATGCTATTAAGCCATTATCTATCCAACAAATTAAAATAGTTTGTATGTGCCTTGATGAAAACACGTTAGATGGATCAACTTAAGTAAACTATAAATATTTTGGCGTTTTACCTATCAATTTACTTTATAAGAAATTTTCAATCATGTTTAGTGTTAAAAAGATTCCTATAAATAATAATATATATTCAAAGCGTAATAGAACATATTATGATATCTCAAATAATTATACTAAAAAAAATTTTGGACAAAGATTTGTTGACTATTTAGGACCTACTTTTTTTAGTGCAATGCCTTTTTTTATTAAATAAAACTATAAGATCAAATCTCAAATCTAATCACAAAACTATCTCCAATTGGCTTCCACAAGAAATTTAATGATTTCTAAAAAAATATAATGTATGTATAGACATTAAATTACAATCTTATATTTTTAGCTTATAACTGTATTCTAAATATATTTTATATTTAAAGAAATCCATACTTATTTGTATTTCCTCTTTATACAATGTTTAATTACATTTCTACTGTAATATATATAATTTAAGTTTGTAACATGTAACACTCTACTACCAACACAAGCTCTGCTTAAAGGAATACAGGTGTCTCAAAAATGATTTATTTTTTTCAAAATGCGGTTTCTAACATGTATGGTGTTATTATATAGCGTTTGATGTGATTCCAAGTCCCTAATACCCATTAATATCATTTGACTTTGTTTTGTTAGACAAAACAATGTTGTTTTAAGTCAATAATGTTATTAATTCATGTGGTGCTGAATTACAAACTTCATTATTATAAATTTAAAGTTTAAGAAACAATATTATGAACAGACGTCTACATTGAAACATCAAATTGTAAAAATAAATATTTTACTAATATTATGTTTATTTCATAAATGTAATATAATTTCAAAAAATAATAAAAAAAAAATTAGGTCTTAGTATTAAGGCACTTTAATTGCCCAGACTCAACCAGAAATTGAAGTCTACGCACGGCTATGTATCGTAACAATCAGTACAAGAAAGTATAAAAAAATTCAAAATACAAATTAAAATATTTTATATAAATAAACAACACGATCATACAAAATGTTTTTAAATTATAATTATAAAAGATACTTAGGACATGTACAATATTTTGGACGGAAATATACAAGTTTATATCAAAACCTGATATTTGGACGGAACTTTTCACTTACAGTTAAAAATAATACTGATAATATTTGATAAAATATGATATAATATATATATATACAGTGATGTTTTTGTAAAAAAATGTATAGGATATATACTCATTTATGAACTTAATTCAATGAAACAAATGTGGTACATGCAATAAATTTATAAGTGCAAAGATAATGAGATTCAACCTTTCAAAGGGTAGCTCTTTTAATAACTCTCTCGGCAATTATTGCTCTGTGGAAGGCTTATTAAAAAAAAATTGCAATAATCACGGCCATGAATGATGATAAACTACTTACAAAGACATACACTTCAACATGGTGATAAACAATCCTAAATATTTATTACACGGTTTCAACTTATAGATAATTATTAATTAATAAATGTCCCATGACAACAAATAATAATACAGATTGCTTAATTATTTTAAATTTTAAGGTATACCTACAAGCGTAGACTTGCGTATTTATACTATTTTCACAAAGTATACGCTAATTCACAAAATTGTAAATAGGTAACGCCGTATACCCTCAAAAACACCACTGTATATATAAATGCTTATAATAAAAATAGAGCAGAAACTAATGTGACCTACAGATGAATGAAAATACTAAACACTATTTTAGTAGTAAAATAATTACAAAAAAAAGTTCAGTATATAAAAAAACCGTCTTAAGGCAGAACATAACAACCATTTGGAATTAAACTATACAGTTTTGGTTACATGGAACCCAATCAACACAGCGATGCATCCCAATAACAGAATCAGATTGGATTTTACCGCACTACTGCCCATCTGGAATACCAAAAAATATAAGTAATCAAGTATTTTAATAAATATATCTATGGAATAAAATTCCTTACAGTGATGTAGAAATTACAACGGTCGCCTAAGCAACATTCAGCACATTTCCAATCTTGATACCATAAGTATGTGCAAGAAGGCATTGTTTTAGTTTTTACAGCTTCACATGTAGCCCTCGTGGCACATCTCTTTGATACATAATATTGTTTAATACCTCCTTCAACCCAATATGGTGGAGCTGAAATAATAATTAACATGTTTAAGATACAAAATATAAAGTCAGTATGAACATTGTATGTTCAAAAACTATAAATATTCTTACATCCCCAACTGATTTCTGATAAACACATATCTTCTTCTGGTTCGCATGTCTTAATTGTGTTCAAACATTTTTCATGGTTTTGATCTTGGTTTGTACAAACATAACATTCCAAGGACTCACCTAAAACACAGTGAAGGTTACGTTAGGTACAACCAGCTAAGTTTTAGTATATGACACTATTAAGATAGTACATTTAAAAATGTAAAATACTCAAATTAGAATTTAAAAAAAAAATTGTTTCACGCTGAATCATTGGAATTATTTAGTTTTTTTACTAAGTAATTAAATGAGATCCATCATAAATTAGGCCCAAATATAAAATGTTCATATATTGTGTGAAGAAAAAAGTTCACTAAACCGTCTGGCCATAGGCGCAAATAAGCCAATTTTTGGAAGGACTAACCCTGGCTTAATACTAACTACTAAGAACTGACTTATGAATTGGGGAGAACTAAGTTCCCCAAGCTTCCTATGGATGGCCCTAACCCTATTTGCACCAACGCACCTGGTCATTTATTATAATATAATTTGCAAGTCTGGCCACACCTAATACTTACACAATGTATCCTGTTGGACCAACTGAAACAAAAAATTAAATCACAAATAGATTGTCAATTTCTGGAGCAAGATATAATATAGTGACACAGTGCCAACTCTCTACTAGAATGTGGTAGAAAAATAGATTGTCCTAAACTCTATTACTATCATTGATATCTACACAGATATTATTGTTATTAACAACCAGAATGCATTTAGACATTTTTTGACCAATAACAACAAAAATGCCTAATTATATAAAAATAAATTTCACCCTTTTAGGAAAACATAAAATTATTAATATGTCTCTGATAATCATATCTCCTAATCCTGAGGTTTATTTTTTTATATCAATGAGTAATTTTAAATACCTAATGGTTTATGACGGGAAAAGTATTAACTAAAATGTTGTGTTTATAAATGTCATACATTTATAAATGTCTATTTGGGAACATGCTACTCAGTTAGTTTTCACTGCTGCTAAGGAAACTATGGTTGCTCAGTTGCCAGCACACATCCCTTCACAACGGGAATTTTTTATATTGTTCTTCTTGATTGATTAATTACAATGTAGGACGCTGCAAACAAAAGTGAATTCCAATTGCAAAAATGCAAAAGAGAATCTTTAGATATATCTACGTAAAAACTGGTTGAGAAGGAGAAATATTTTAATTTTATGTCGAAATTTAACAATCTAGAGATACAACAAATTGCCTACAATATGAAAGGGACAAAGGGGAATGAAATTTTCAAAAATAAACTCATTAATTTATACTTTGCATGAGGCCGTAATAAGAAATCAATGATTAAAATTTCAAGTTTCTAGTACCATGGGAAGTGCACAAAAAGAACGTTGCATATTTTCATTACACACATTTTTTTATTGAGCTTGAGACAACACATTAATGTATAATAAAAAGTATTAGTTTTAAAAAATCAAAAGTAATGATGAAATTTTTGATTGTAGTTTAAAAATGTCTAATTAATAATAATCATAATTGATGGTAGAGGTTAGATCCTTTCAATGTTTAATATACGTTAATATAATTAATAAATTATAGTTACGAATTACAAAATATAATATTGATAGTAGGAAATAAATCAATGGAGTTATTAGAGGATTAAAACAATAACATTAAAAATTAACCACCCCTAAAAATCGGGTACTATAGAGCAGTAGAATTAATATCACTGCTCTCAAACGATAATAAATGATAATTACTATAATAGTTTTTTGTTGGTCACTAAGATTGGAATAATTTTTAAACAAATGAAAAAGATTTTAAATTATTAAAATGTAATTTAATTATAATGCAAAGCAAGTATCTAACTTAATAGTCAAAACTAGTAGGGAAAATAACTATATTAAACAAAAACCACATTGATCTATCCACCTAGGCCATACTGAATTTGGAAAAAACTACCTATTGACACGCCCATTAGCTGCTATTTTGTATAAATATAAATTAAATTGTGTACATTGTATAATATGTTTACAGAACGCACTTACCTGAGTTAATAATAACTATGATTAATGCAATAAACAACAAAAATTTATTAAAGAAAATCATATTTTCAATCGTGTAGTAAACAAAAAAAAAAAATTTTACATACAACTATTAATTGACAGAATTAAGACAGTATTATTTAAAAGAAAAAAAGTGGATTTGTTTAATCTTGACAGCAACAAGTGTAAGACATCCAACACATTTCATGAGCAGAACAAAATGTAAACTGAATAATTAGAAATTACTAATTAGTAGTAAATACTAATTTAAATGTTGTTATCGTAAATCGTTACAATAGACAATAATATCAAACGTGATTTGAGATCCGTCGTACGTGCCACCATGGTTCACCTTCACACCCAAAAAAGTTACAAGTTGTTGTTATTCATAATTAGGTATAAATGTGTGATAATGAGACCATTGGCGATTGGCCACATTGGGATTTGGGATTAGGGAAGTCGTATATAAAAAAAACAGTTGATTTGAGATAGTATGGTTACAACCACGGCTATAGATACTATCTTTAATCGTGGTTACAACCACGATTTAAGATAATTTCTCTATTCTGTGATTACTCAACAAAACTTATTTGGTATGATCCACGGACTCACGGTATCAAAATTTCTAATATCATTTATAATTGAGATCACGATTTAAGATATGCTACAAATCTATACCTTATATCTTAAAACAAGATAGAACCATTCTATGGTCATAGCACGATTAAAGATAGTATGGTTGCCCAACGAATCTAGAAAAGTGTCTACCGAAATCATAGACATATTATAATAGAATATATTATATATAAATTATAATATAATATAATATAATAATATATTAATAATAATTATTTTAATATAATATATTATATGTATATGTGGTAGATAATAATATGTTATCTAATAATAATAATATATTATCTACATCGTGATTCCGCCTCATAATATAACTCAACTGGAAAAAAAACAGTTTTATTAACTCATCTTATGGTTCTTTCTCTCTCGCACATATCATGGCTTTGTAGTTCTCTCTCTATTCGTGGTCTATTCTATCATGCATGGACTACTACAGTGAAGTAGTCCGTGATTCTGTGTTTCGAACACTCAAATTGTTTGATATTTCTTTTCCATTATTGTGAGTACCAACCTCCAAGTCCTAAAGTCAATGGTTTTTGTCGCGTGCGTTCTGACCACACTGCTTCGTCAAACCACATTATCACAGAAGTGTAAATTTTCAATTTTATTTTTATTTTTAATGTTTTAAGTGAAATTTTGAATTTATTTCTGTCACTTTTGGTTGCCCGTCAATGATTGAATATTTTACGCGCGGGCAAGCTACATCTCGCAGTCCCAACGTAAACGTACTCCACTCACGCCCCATCGCCGTCGACCGGCCGTCAACAATATGAGAGAACTCAATTTTCGTGCACACTTACCACAGCACTATTTCTGTTTACGAATACTATTACTGGGTCTGTCGCCGTCCGATCAGAAGAAGAATGACGCTTGAAATCCACTTCTGTAGTGCAGTAGTAGTTTTCGAGTGACCAGAAGAAAATCACACAATGCCAAAATGCGGATTGCATACCAAATATTTGCCGGCGACGTTTGCATGGATACTGCTACTAGGGACGACTGGGGCTTTTTTTTATTATCCGTAAGTACCTAGCAAGTAGTGACGCAGTCGAATCATTTTGTAAATTCGATTGACATGTGACGCTCGCTATCCCACATTTTTGTTATTTACAGATGTCGATTTTTTGCTCAATTTTATCCATGGGTACCGCTCGTTCATGGCATAGTGACGTTTTTTGTTATAGCAAACTTCACGTTGGCAACGTTCATGGATCCAGGTGTAATACCCAAAGGTAATTATTTAACTATATTTGTGTAATATGTATATTATTATGTTTTGTTTTAATAATTTATAATATGTAAATTGATTTCAGCACCAGAAGACGAAGACACCGGTGATGACTTCCAGTCGCCTTTGTATAAGTCTACAGAAGTGAACACAATACAAGTGAGAATGAAATGGTGTTCCACGTGCAGATTTTACAGACCACCAAGATGTTCTCACTGTAGTGTTTGCAACTGTTGTATAGAAGTAATATTTAAATTTAAACACGTCTTTTTTACTGTTACATTTTAAATATAATACTTTTTTTAGACGTTTGATCATCATTGCCCATGGGTAAATAATTGTATTGGTCGTCGCAACTATCGCTATTTCTTCTTTTTTCTTATATCTCTAAGTATCCACATGGCGTCTATATTTGGTGTTTGTTGTTGGTATATTTTATACCATAAAGACAAAATCGGAGACATTGATACTTTAGTATCGTATCCTTTATATAACATTATTTTAATTAATAAGTAATGCAAAAATGGATTATCTAGTAAATTTTACAATGGGACTGCCTAGAATACAATCATGTTATTCTACAATTATACAAATAGTATACTCAGTGGTGTAGTATACACCTTCTAATTTTATATTTAAGCGTATACCCTTAAAAAAAATTGTGGTACGCAGGTTAGACGTAGTCCCCTCCCCAATTTAAAATTATTTTATAATTATTAAGGCGTGTACCCGTACACTTTTTTAGGACTATATCACTGAGTATAGTGTATACCTACCTAATTATTTAAAATAAAAACTGATTATATGTTTAAATGTTATAGGATAATTTTATTTATACCTTATTATTAGGGAGATTTTTAGATTCTGAGTGGAACGATGAATGTATTGAATGATGTGTGTTTTTATATTTTTTTTTAAATTTTTTATTTTTGTGTCTGTGTACACGATAAGTAGTCGAAATAATGCTTCGATTATCAACTTCAGTATCTTGTTTGATTGGAAAGTGAATATCGTTGGTGCATTGGGGAGGTCAAAATTTAAAATTCCCAGTAATTTTCAAAAGCGCCGTGAAAAATTAAGGAAAAACGGGAATTTTTACGCAAAATCGATTTTTCACAAAATTGAATTTGGTTTTTGGTGTAACTTTAAAACAAATGACCGTAGAAACATGAAATTTTCAATGGTTGTTTATATTTCCATTTTCTATACTCGATAACATTTTCAAAATATTTTGATTTATTTTGAACTGTTTAGAGACATTTTCATTTTCCATTTTTTTTTAGTTTTTTTTCTAAAAATATCAATACAATTTTATTTGTTGATTAAAAAAGCTTGACAATTTAATAAAAGGCTCCTGGTATATTGTTTCAAAAGCAGATAAAAAATATTAAAAATCCTCAGTCACAGTTTTTTTTAATAAGCATTTAAAGTTCAAAAATTGACAAAATATGGAAAAATCACTTTTTTCAAATTATTTTGAGTTAAGAATTCGTAAAAAATTTTCTTTTTAAATCTAAGATTTTAAAATGTAATACGACATTCCTTATAAGATTATCTACCTTTTATCAAACAAAAATATCTATAAGAAGTTAAATTAATTTTTTATGATCGTTTGAAATTCAAATTTTTACAACATTGGATATTCATTCAATTTCTCGTGTAGCGATTTTCTTATTTTATGTAATTAAAAAACGAATAATGACTGTAGACACTTGAAAATTTCACTGAATGTTTATATTAGCATTTTCTATACACGATACAATTTTGAAAAGAAATTGACTCTTTTTGGGCTGTTTACGGACATTGTCAGTTTTCAATTTTTTTAGTTTTTCTTTTTCTATAAATTTCTGATAGACTCCTGATATATTGGTACAATAGCAGTTAAAAAATATTAAAAATATATAGACACAATTTTTTTTTATAAGCATTTAAAGATCAAATTTTGACAACATTTATCAAATTTAAAATT
Organism: Acyrthosiphon pisum; assembly: GCF_005508785.2. Lineage (NCBI taxonomy): Eukaryota > Metazoa > Arthropoda > Insecta > Hemiptera > Aphididae > Acyrthosiphon > Acyrthosiphon pisum. Next base: position 76,747,473 of record NC_042495.1, on the reverse strand, counting down.
GAATAATTATTTTGTAGTTAAAAATTTATAAAATTTTTATATCTAAGGATTAAAAATGTATAACAGGATTCCACGTAAGTATTTAATTCTGTTACCAAAAAATCTAAAAAATATATAAGCACAGTTTATTTTTATAGTAATTTTAAGTTCAAATTTGGACGAAATTACATATTAAAAAACCTGTAGAATAACTATTTTAGTTATTTTTTTGTGATTGAATAATAATTATTCATGGGTATACTTGAAACTTCTAAAGTATACTATTATATATCTATGATACCATGCTATGGTAGCATCGCGGTTTTTTGTTGATGACGCGTTATACGTACCTAATGGATATTGTGATATGATTAATTTGGAATTTATTATCGATACCTACCTATTATAGCTCAATTTTTTTTTAATACCATAGATAAGTATATAATATATCTTATACAGTCATACCTAGACTGACATACCGCCTCCGCTGAGATTCGTTTTTCTTATACAATGATATCATATCATTTAATTCAAATTTATAACCATCCATTATACAGTAACCCACTTGTTACCTACTGTACAGTAGAGCGACATCCATTTGCCCACCCTTTTTAAATATTGACAAATTTATGAGGAATCTTAATTCTTTAATAATATTTTTATGAATTTCTATATAATAATAGTTTTGCACATTTTCATGATTTGTACGTATTTTTTCGAAATTTTAACTTTAAATGCTTATAAAAAAAACTCGTTGCTATATCGTTCAGAAAAAGAACCTACTACCAAAACAGGTTCGCCGCGCTCAGATCGGGCATATATTTAGTGCGTAAAAGCATATTTTTCAGGTTTTTTAGGGTATTTAAAATCCCAGGCCCATAAATAGTAATTAATTAATATTATAATGAATTCTTTGTTTTTTAAAATAATTAATTCAACCTACTATAAATAATTGTAATACTAACTGAAAAATAAATTTCTATATTAGTCATATAAATATTATATGTAATAAAATATACAGTTATATAGTTATATAGGCTGACCTATATCTCAGCCCGGAATCATTTTTCATGTGTATTGATTTATCATTGAATTCAAATTTATCACATCCATCACTATGCTCATAGTGAAAATGAAAAGATACATTTGACACTAACTATATACAGCTGAACGGTTTCCTACTTCCCCATTTTTCTATTTCTCCTGCGTTTATTTAAAACTTTTTTTTTACTTCTGACCATCTCGACTAGATCCAATTTTATAGAAGAAACCACCTTCATAGTTAAAAATTGAAGCATTTTTAGTTTTTACTTCACCGAAAGGTTAGGTTACCCCAAAAAAAATTTGTTTCAAAACATAAT
>NC_042495.1:76732145-76744675 GCF_005508785.2 Acyrthosiphon pisum | reverse complement strand
TGGAATAACTATTTTAGTTATTTTTTTTTTGATTGTATAATATTATTTGTGGGTACTTGAAACTTCTAAAGTATACTATTATATATCTATGATAGTACCACGGTTTATTGTTGATGTATAACGCGTTACCTAATGGATATTGTGATATGATTAATTTGGAATTTATTATTGATACCTATAATTATAGGTCAATTTTTTTTAATACTATAGATAAGTAAACCTATAATAGGTATATCTAATACCTAGACTGATAAACCGTCTCCGCTCAGAATCGTTTTTCTTATACAGTGATATTATATCATTGAATTCAAATTTAATACTATCCATTATACAGTGACCCACTTGTAACCTACTGTACAGCAGAGCGACATCCACTTACCCACCTTTTTTATTATGAAACATTGATTATTTCAAAAAGTATTAATAATATGGTTTCAAATCATAAGTTTTCGATACATAAACATCAAATTTAGAACAAGTAACTTATAAGTATTTAATGTTTAATGTGCATAGTGGAGTTTTTACACGGTTACCTCGCAAAATGTTGGTCCATTACTCCGCTCATCAATACCCTAAATACTTATAACTTATGAAATACTCGTTGTATTTTGATTTTTATGTATCAAAATACTTAGAAAAATATTCTGCTTTCAAAGATGAAACTTAAATTGTTTGTTGATATTTAAAAAAGTGAAAAGCTAAAAATAACTAAAAAGATAAAAATATTAGAAAATATAATTTTTTTAAGACAAATTGCTTTATAACAACTTAAAACTATGTAAAAAATTTTTTTCAAAAACCAAATACTTTTTGAAATAATGAGTGGTTTATGGTAAAAGAATCACCTTGTTGCTGTCTCGTATTGCCCAATTTATTTCAATTTTAGTTTAAATTATTTTTTAAGAATAGCAAATATTGATATTTAACCAATTAGAAATGTAATGCTATTTAGTATTTAGTACTTTTTTCACATTTCTAAATTATTTAATAACAATAAATATACAAGTTAATGTAGTAGAATATTAAAAATAGATCATTTTTGCCTAACCTATTGCAATTCATTTTTCAATTTTTAATAAAAGTATAATAATTTTCCTTTATTTAAATTATTTATCAGATTAACATTGTGTGGCTTAGTAATTATTTTGTTTATACCAATATTTGGTTTGACTGGATTTCATGCTGTATTAGTTGCTCGTGGTCGAACAACTAATGAACAAGTCACCGGAAAGTTCAAAGGGGGTTACAATCCATTTTCACATGGCTGTCGTCTAAACTGTATAATTATTTTATTTGGACCTCAGTTTCCTAGGTAATTTTGCTATCACATATATTATATTATATATATACATATACTTTACCATAATAATAATAATTTTGTATTTTAGTTTGTTGAAAGTGAAAACTTCCAAGTATCAAAAACATAAAAAACAAATTCAGAACAGTTTTAATGTACCTCCGCCATTATTAACAAAAGAAGATAATTGTGGTCCACCTGTTGCTAAAACTTATTTGGATAATAGCAATGGCTTACATCATTCTTCAAATAATTATAATAAGGTAAGACATGTTATTTGTTAGTTCTTAAATTTCACTTAAACTAGATATGAGGGATTTTAATTCAAATTTATGTTTGTTTGAAATTTAATGTACAACAACTAGTGCATGGATGATGAAACTGTTATTATGGTACACATTTTTTATACTTGCAATATTAATTAATAATACCCAGTAACATTTTTTAGTTTATAGCTCCTTTAGTTTATAGTATTGGGTTTAATTTAAGACTTGCTTGTAGCATGTTAAATATAGTATAATGAAATGCATATCACAAACTATTTTACGATTGTTTATTAGTTACAATATTTAGCTTTAATTAGTATTGGTTTTTAGACTACTACTTATTTAACTGGTTAGATTTTACTTGTATAGATTACCAATTATTGTATTTACCTATTAAATTTAGTAAAATATGATTTTTCTTTGAATTATCAACTATCCTGTTGCATCAAATTTTCTTTATTTGTCTATTTAAACTTTTTATTATTTTCTAGATGTCACCAGGAAGAGACTGTTTAGAGCTAGATATTGAATTAACTGCTTCACAGTCACAAGACTGTGAACCAACACCGCCATTACAGCGACAAGGCTCAAAAAACAATTTCTACTTACCTTCGTATGATACAACTGATAGTGCTAGGATGTCTTATGTGACACGAACAGCTCCTCACCCATCTCGACCAAGGTACATGTCTTAAAAGAGTAAATAGTTATATTTTAAATTGTTTGTTTATTAATGTTAATTATAATATGCAAAAGAATGAATGAAATGGGCAACAGTTTGTCGAGAGAAACCATGATAGATCCAAATCGTCAATCCAACATCATTATGCAAAGTCCAACAATGCAGCAGAGAATGAAAGCTATCGGGGTACCCACGGCGTTGGCACTGTCTAGTCCATTAAGGCGGCAAGTACCCTATTTAAATTAACTAAATAATCTAGAAAATAATTTTTGTCCATTCTTAACGATATCTAGTAGTTGTGATATACAGAATAGTATTAAATAGTAAAAAAAAAGTAATTGAGAAAACCTGAAAACAACAACTAGACTCCCAATTAATACAATTTCTAAAGAAGCACTTAAAAATATATTTAGATTTTACTTCAATTTGTTTAAATAGTAGCCATTGACAAAAAGTCAAAATCAAATTTGTATGATCTCAAAACCAAAAAATATGTAAAACTTGGAATGTCTAATTTTTGCACTCAAAAATTATCTACATAGTACATAATATAATATAATATATCTCTATTTGCATGATAGCTGTGTTTTGAATGGGATTTGCCTGGTTGTTGCACCAAATGACGCATTTTTTTTTCTTAATAATATACAATCAAAAACTAATTTTGACCAAAAAATGGAGATGTCTTGTTGCTGCTCTCGGCTCTTCAATTATTAAAACTGCGCAAACAATATATTATGATAAAAATATAATAATAAATGTCTAACTATAAACTATGTGGGTCAAAATAATTATGAATACTACTTAGGCGTTGTAAAACAATAATATAGTGGTCATAATAATATTACAAGCAGTTATTTACGATTATAGACAAAGATTAATTATAGACTAAGATTATGTCTTCCTTCCACCGTACCCAGTGGATAAAAAAAAAATGGTATTGCTCAAGAAAAATAATTTTATGTGACCCACCCCTCATAAAACTGTTGTACAGACCTATAAAATTTCCTATTTTTCTTCTATCAAATACTCACCCACCCGCCCATATTTAAGGTGTTGCCTGGGCACACTTTGACCTTTATTACAAGACACTGACCATACCTCTTCATATCATAGTTTAATTATAGTTGGATAGTTTGTTGATAACTCACATCAATGTTAATAAAAATATAAAGACAACTGTCAGCATTAGATATTTAATAATACATGCAATGAAATACTTATTGCTCATTTTGTCTGCTGAAAGATTTAGTTTTATTTAAAAGAATTTCTATTTCACTAATTTTTATTTTCCTTGCTGTATATTAGATCTAACCCTGGAACTCCGACTCAAGTGAAACGACCTGACTTTATAGGAGTTAGTTCTTCTGCTAAACATTATGAATACCAAGAACGTAGTCCACAACGGCGTTTTTTGTCTGAAGGTGACATCTTACGTGAGCATGAACGTCCACCTTCTTATCCACGTATAAATAATACTGTTGACAATATTCAAGAATTAGCCGGATCACCGCAAAGAGGTGTTTATACATGGAAAGACACCCCCGGGGCAACTGGTTCTTACTATGTTCCCCGACAAGCGCCTACATTCAACTATTGTGCAGCACATAATGATTATAGATCTAATCCGACTAGTCCAACAACAAAAACGTATTATCCTGTTCGTGGGGGTGTTCCTGTTTATCCTCCTCAACCGTCACCTGTAGGCAAGAAAAAACCTCCTCCAGTACAGACAAGGAGACCTATGTCCTTTGCCAGGGCGTTGGACCATGATGCAATGGAGATGTCAATTAACAGAGGAAACAGTACTGACAACGGAAGTCCTGATCGTAAAAGTGTTTATGACAAAAACTATGAAATATCTGTTTAAATGTGTTGTTGATAGCTTTCTTTTTAACTTTCCAGAATTTTTTTATGTTATGTTAAATTATTGTCATGTGCATTCTCTGAATAGATTGAAATTAACTGTTGTAAATATAATATATATATTTTTTTTAAGGCCCATCAAAAGCAAATATATTACTTACAAAGTTGTGTGTTACAGGGTGTTGTAGAATATTATGTTAAGAATAGTGAATAATTATGTTTATTTGAAGTTTAGCCATTTCAACTTAAACTTATTGTCATTACCAATTACTTATATGTTAATTTTAATGGTAGAACAATTAATTATAAAATCTAGTCATAATTTTTGAAATATTACATTGTATAATACCTTTAACAATTGATATAAAACTTAAATATTTAAAGAAATATGTTTGTATCATAATTTATTGTATGTAAATAACATTTATAAAATATATACATTTTGTTTACAAATAAAAAAAAACAATAATTTAATAGTTATATATCTATAGTTTCAATATATGGATATTTTGTAAACTATTACCGGATATTATGATTAATAAGCATGGCATTTTTTTCTCTTAATTTGTTGGCATATATATTTCTATAAGCACCCTGTACTGTTTTTATAGTTTTTACTAATGTTGTGACTTTTGTTTATACTTAATTAATTTCCTCAAAATTTGTATTTAAAAAAAAAAAAAGAAAAGAAAAAAAACAATTAAAATGATTATAGACATTTTACTTATAATTTGGTTTTTGAATAAATAAATGAATATGTTTATGAATTACCTATAAAATAATAGGTTAATAATTAACCATTCAATTTTTATTTATGTTATAAATTATTATTTACAGTTCTCAATTAACAGTTCAACACAACAATATATGATATACACACTGACTCAATCATTTTGACGACCTTCAGGTTGAATTTCAGGTGCGTTTCCGCCCCAATTAAATCCTCCCGGGCGAAACTCTGGCGGTGGCACGTGATCCTCTTCTGGCGCTGGATCAAGAAGGTGTTTTCTATAAAAAAAAAGAGTAAATAAATAGCATTACTAAATACAAATGTATAACACAATTTCGATGGACGTGTAGAACAACCGATTAGATTTAAATATAATTCGTTTCCCAGTAACATTTCAAATGTTGGATAGCTAACATCCATTAAACTACTATATTCTATTCAGGAAAGATTGAACTGCTTTCGCGCATACAGACTGAGCCACCGTACGGTACCTAACCCCCCCCCCCCCCCAAGTGATGGCTATGCATTCTGTGATTGGCCGACAGTTATCGCTAGCGGTCGTCAGGCGCCTGTACTAACGCTCTTACCGATGTCCAAATTGTGGTAGGGATGTGCGGAAAAAACGTGTTTTATTCGGCCGAATGGTTCAATCTTATTCTGAATAGAGTATACCTAAAATCTTGATTGGGTAATTAAGTTAGATATATTTAAAACGCAATTGAGACATTGAATATTTATATCAACATAATATTTGCATGACAACATATGGTTGTCCGTGCATGATTTAAAAAAAAATATTATAAAATTGAAAAACTTACAAGAAAAGTGGTGTCTTTAGTATCTTAAGGTTTGCTCTGTGTTGAGGAAGCACGTCTTCTAGATAGTAATAACAATGGCCAACAGCAATTCCCATCAAATCTACCCATGGTGTGTTCCCCAACAGAATTGAAAAACCAAGTAACACCCATGGCAGGTATGGAGCCTGTTTAAATTAAAATATACGTCAATGTTAAATTTAATTAAATTTCATACATAAAATAATTAAAATAGCTCAAAAGGAGTTGTTAAGTTGTTTCTACTTTCTACATACAGTAATAACCGTTAAATCGCCATACGGATGAAATTCATTTATTTTTGGCGAATTTAAATTTTAGACAAATAGTTATCTGTAATAACCACGGCACGGGCCATATTATTGGCGGTTTATGACAAGAATAAATTTCATAATAAGGACAAATATTAAATAATCATTGTCAAAATTAAATGGTTATTAATAATATAAATTAGATAAAAAAAAAACAAACTTTGGTAAAGCAAAAATACAACACAATTTTTACTTAAACAAAATATGTTAGAAACGAGAATACAGATTTTATTTAGTATAAGATAAACAGGGCTTGTAACTTCATGCACTAAAAAAAGCGTAAATTTATATATCCTAAGATTTTTTAATTATGCACTCAAAATATGCATTATGTAATCATAAGCAAATTTTAAAATAATAAGAATAAATAGATACATTTTAAAAGTATTTTATTCCTTTTAATATATATTATATATTATATATTATATATTTATATATTATATAACATTTAAAATTAATAAAATTAATACTTGTGAAGTTCAAATAGCTTTGTCATCTTTATAAATCTTAATTAAGTAGTCATTTTTTGTTTAATTTGTATATACCCTTATCCAGCACCTACAATTAAAACATTTGGAATGAAATATGAGGTATACACTATACTAGGACACTAGGTAATCACACACTCACACGACAATAAAAATTAATCAAAACACTATCATTTTGTGTACGGGAAAGTAAATAAGAAACAAGAAAATTTTCAAATATTTGTCTAAAAAATATTAATAATATGCACTAGACATTGGACTGTTAAAAAATAGACGATATGACATATATGCCTTTACACCCAAAACATGCACAATCAAACTTCAAATTATTACTATTGTTATGAAACGGATTTGTATCTCAGTTATCATGTTCTCCTGTGTAGCAAACAAAACATGCAGATACATGAATTTACGAGCCCTGGTAATAAATAATGATGTTATGAAAATACACTTTAATGTGACATACACTCAAATGTTATATATTTCCCTGGTTTCTCAAACAGCATTATAAACAATATTTACTGTATTATTCTATAAAATCAAGAATATCGGTAAGTAATAACAAATTAACTAAGCTTCAAAGTTCATTAAACAGTGTTAATTATGAAAATCTGTTTGTTGGTATAGGAATTGACTAATAAAAATGTTAGATAATATTATACAAAATATTAAATACCGACCTAGGTATACTTTATACAAGACTTTCTATCTTAAAAAGTTTATTATAATAAATAAATATTATTAATTTGGAGGTTATATTTAAGTTGTAAGTATGCAATACAAATATTTTTTAAATTAATTTAAAATTTAGTTTTGTTTCCTTATTTGTATATAAGGTACATTATATTTAACCACGCAACCTAAATTTTAGATTTTTATTTCATCTTATGTATGTAGGGCAAACAAAAATTGATGAAAAGCAGATCATTTGTTTTGAAGTTATAGTTATCTAAAGTTTGTCGTTCTTACGGTTTTGGTAAAATAGCCGAAATTTGCTTGTTTTTAAATATCATATTGTTGCCCAATGGTTAATGTGCCATGTGGGTAACTCGTGGTACAGGGTAACTTTTACACACTTTTTTATTGTTATAACATGGCACAGAATTGAATTAATTATTACTCATTAATATTTTATTTACATTGGGACCTATTTGAGGGGGTTTTTCATAGCAAACCAAGGGTTGTTTTTGCTTTATATTGACTGTGAGTGATCCTGCTGGGTCTCTAGATGCACTGCCAAGTGCATTTGTTTATACTCTGTGACCTATTTGAGGTGGTTTTTCAAACTAAGTCGAGAAATGGTTTTGTTTTAAATTGTCAGAGCAAATGACCTGGCACGGTGCAAAGAATAAGTAAATCTCGGCTATTTAACCAAAACCGTATAAATGAAAAACTTTAAATGGTTATAACTTTGAATCTAATGATCTGCACCCCCTTTTTCAGTGTTGAAAAATACATAAGAAGAACATACAAAATTTAAAAAAATTAGGGTGCAGGGTAAAGTAGAAAAGTCTCAAATATTATATTGAGTTAACATCTCAACCCATAGAAATAAAATTAGAAATATTTACTTTGTGTAATTTTACTGCACGTATTACCAGGGCTCGTAAGTTATGCATTTGCATATAAATCTATAAAGTTGTATTTAATGCTAGATGACAGAAATTAATTTCAAGATACCACGGTTAAATATGTGAAGTCCTATTTTGCATATTTTTATTTTATCGGGCATATTATACATGATTTTGATATTCCTATTCATATTATATATCAATATGCATTTTTTTTATGGAAATACTATTAAAGAATCAACATTTGACGAAAAAAACGCATAAAAGCAAAAAATTTTTCATTATAATATTATATAAAATGTTTGGCAATTCGGTTGCGACATAAAATGATTAAAGTTAAATAGGTATATAGTAGTAATCACTTCATTTAGTTTATCAGTGTTTTGGGTACACATCACGATTACGGATTAGATAGAATGATTCTATCAAAAATCCAAATGGAATATATATATATATATAATTTAAAATAGAAATTGTCTTTTCTTTTTGATTATTTAACAATAGTTTCTTGGAATTTGCAGAGTGAATAACTGGAAACTGTTTCAGTCGTTATTGTGACGTGTGTGCGCATACGTTTGTTTAAAATCCAACAATAATATTTTATATATTCGTATTTATATACTTTGAATAATTATGAATGAATGGATAATTCATGTTGTTCCAAAAATTTTTTAAGATTTTTATATGTTCATAATTTTAGATATTTAGTGCATATAAATGAATATTTTGCCAATTTTGAGTGCATAAATGCATGTTTATTTAGGCAATTTTTAGGGCATGAACTTATGGACCTTGGTCATTACTAAGTATCATCTTGTACAAGATTAAATTAAAAGATGGGGAATGGAGTCCTCAGGCAAACTACGGCCTCTCTCTGGGCAGGCAACTGTCTAGAGAATGAGGCCGCCATCCCTGAACCGGGCATGTCGGAAACCTAAAGGTGCCCAATTAAAATTCTGCCAAACCAACAAAACACACATTTTTCAGCCAACTGTTTCCCTCACTACAAACAATAAAAAACAGCGAATAACGATAGTCGCCGGGCTTAAGCTCGATAATAAAAAAATAAAAATAAAAAGATTACCTGAAAGTTTAATACACCAAAAAAGTTCATTCTAATGTATGGGTTTCTTCGTGACCAAATATATACTAACATTATTGTTAGTGCTTGTCCTAAAAATAATAGGTTGATAAAAAATGCCCAAATCTAATATTATAATAATATTAGTTAAGTCAAATTAAAAAATAATTAATACAATTTAAACTATAACTATAGAATGTTTATCTAATTTGGTTAGATTTATTATTAATTCAATAAACTTGAATGAATTTGGCTTTAATAACATTTAAATTATAAGAAAAACATTTTAAATTATTATCCCAAGATATTAGTAAAATATTTTGGTTCTATCTAAAAATATTGAAGAAACACAAAAAACAATTTTATTCATCAACTCTTAAACTTTCATGAATTGTGATTTGTTAATTAAATATATTCTAAATGATAAATAATTATTTGTAATGAATATTTATTACTATTATTTCAAAAACTAAAGATGTTTATTTCTAAGGTTTTCATTGAAGTTTTTTCGTCATGAAAAATAATAAATATTTTCTTTCGTAGTCCGCTATAGACTAAAAAACTACTGCACTGTTATAAAAATTTTTGCAAAATAGTCTATGCTTTACGGAGAAGGATTAAACTATTGAAATATTTGATCAGGCATGTAGAAATAGTACATCGAAAGTGTGCAACAAATTAAAATCTGAAAATTTAATTACCACCCAACATGGAAAATTACACCATATACAGAAAATTACATTGAAAACCAATATATGTACAAGTGTAACATACAAATCATCTGCAGAATTTTACAAAACAATTGTTGGATATTGAAAGAGGAAAATGGCAAAAACAATGTATTGCTGTATAAACGTATGTAAAATTATAACCACAGTCAAGTTGACTCAAAATGTTTTCCCAAATATCATACAGAATTATAAAAGTGAAATTAAACCATTTTAAATGAAAATTTAAAGAAACGATTTATTTCAGACAGAAATGACATTCAATTTCAAATGTTTGCAGTTTCCATTACGACTTGTCTGGTTTTACGTTTTGAATACAAGTGTATAGAATAAGGTTGGAAAATCTATACCTTTCACATGCTTAACTGTATGTGACCTGCTTTCATGTTGGAAAACCATGATTTACGCTCACGATGGAAAATAAAAACCATTATGTATCCAAAAGCATTTTAATAAACAGAATTAAAATAAGATGTTAAATATTAAAAAAATTATTAGAAGAAAATAAATAGAAAGATAAGAAAATTATCAGTTCCCTTAAAAATTGAATTTCAGATGAAGGCGTAGCAAGTAGCAACGCGCGCAGGGTATAGCTAATAAAATGTATTCAATAATGTAAAAATTAATGATGTATCTAATTTAAACGGTACTCGTGTAGTATAGTGTAGTAACCTACCTCTAATTCATTGATGTAGTATGCTACCTAACTACCAAAAAAGTTCTGAGTGTTTAACATTTTTACATACTGATATATAACAATTTATTTAACTAAAATGTACTTTATGCGTATTGATCATCATCATTGTTAAGTATTTTAATACATTATATATTGTTATGCTGTGTTTAAGTTATTCTAGAAAACTACAAATATAATGACACTTGTCTTGTTGTGTTTAAATTATTGACCGCCATTTTCGTTCGCGGTCTAACATATTGTCTGTTGCTTAACACAGCAAGATTGAGGGACGCAACACAAAATAAAATGATTTAATATCTAAAAGTAAGTTATCATGGGGCTAGGTGGATATTTACCTGTAATTTACCAGATAGTTACCAGTATAATTATTGATATTTAGCTATTATAGTATTGCATAAGCCAGGACCGTAAGACCGTTATAATATGTTGTTTATCTTAATAACTCAAGCCACAAATGCTTACCCATAATAAAAGTAAATACAAATATAACACAGAAGAGTAGGTATATCATATTTTCCTGTAGGTAGCATACTGCATGTGTACAGCTTTTTGGTAGGTAACATTTCACTCAGTAGCACACACTGGAGGGTTCAAGGGTAGCAGCTGCTACCCCTGATTTTTTTGGTGAGTAGGTGGGTGGAACCCCTGACCCCAAAATATTTACATCATAAAATTAAATCTTACTACCTATAAAAAAAAAATATTAAATAATTATATAGAGGTAATTGATTTAATATAACCACTATTTATTTTTGAGTGTGCGCCACAGACTTTACAATAGATAGCATACTACACAAGTATCATTTAAACTAAATACATTATTTGATATTAAACTTTCAATTATGTTCATTTAATCCATATATTCTGAAATATAGAAAAAGTAAGCATTGTCAGGTCATGTAGTACTCAACATTTAAATTTTAAAATATTCTATCCAAGAGTCTTGACTTATATATAAAAACTATTGAAAAGGATACAATCATTAATGTGGCACCAAACAAAAACATCATTACAAAATCAGCTGTTCTTGAACGAAATGATCCTTCTTCGAGCATACGACAATAACGATATGTGAATATCATGTTGAATAGAAAATTGAAACCAATATTTCCGAAAAATAGAAAAGTTGTGATCAGTCTCCATACCTGGAATAAATAAAATTTGAATATATAATGTTAGCTATGTTTGACAATCCTCATTGATACAATGAATTTTACGTACTTGAAATTGTTTTAGTATCAGCAATGGATTAAAGTACAACTGAAACGGGGAGACAACATCCAACTGCTATAAATTAAATCATCGACACGCATAAAGTTAGGGTTTTCGAATGCGTTCAAAATCATACCGTTACTGGTAGAAGAGTAAAACTGAATACAACACTATACTTACAACAGCTAGGGTGGTGATTACACAGGCTGTCGTGTACGCTCTGGTGACCGGTGGCATTTGCATGTATTCATGTCGGAGCGTATGGTACGCCATAGCAGACCGAAGAAAAATCGTATTCCCGTGAGTTCGTTCAATGTATACACAAAACGAAAACAGTGTTCCAGTGCGTCGGCGAGATTGGTAAGCGCAGTATCGTTAGCAGCATTAAAACGATATTAAGACGACAGTAGAATACTCTTCAAGAATAATTTTCACGATACTTCCGTGATATTCTCTGGCAAAACGAATGCAAATCAACCACATACACACATATTTTTACTTTAAAAAATCGTGTTTACATACTACTTACATACGTACCTATATTAAAATATTATATTAATCTTGTCATGATAACGTGTTTTGGTTCCTGATAAAAAATGTTTATTGAAAACCGCGGTATTGTGGCGGTATTGACGTCGAGCCTACAAAATGCAATAGATCCGGTGGCAAGTACTACCACAGATTACATAATAGATGATCATATTATTATCACAGAATAGATGAAATTTCATCTATTCTGTGATATTATCATCGTTGTTAATACCGATT
>NC_042495.1:76731793-76732045 GCF_005508785.2 Acyrthosiphon pisum | reverse complement strand
ATGTGTATATAAATAAATTGTTTTACATAATATACTCCGCCCAAACATCATGTGTGGCCCGGCGTATTGTATAGGCAAAATAGGTAAACTACTACAGTGCTCAATAATATGGTTCAAAATTACATTTTCATCGCAAGCATAATAAATTAGGTACGTTGGCAGTGGCGCAACTAGAGTTCAAATCTTGGGGGTGCTACAAAGGGTAAACCGTTATATGGCTGTCGGGGGCTCCCCCCACATCCCCCATTACTA
>NC_042495.1:76730809-76731551 GCF_005508785.2 Acyrthosiphon pisum | reverse complement strand
ACTCGTAAAACATCTCTTAAAACCATAACTAAAATTACAAATTGGAATTTTGTTAATTGACTAATGATTCCTAAATATAAAATATAACTTTTTTGAGTACTCAATAACATTTCATTTTTAATTATTTATTATATTATCTATAGATCAGCTACATCTTTATCAGCTTCTTCTTCAATTTCATTTTTTTTTAAATTTAAAAATAGCTGAATAATTGTTTATCATTGAATGGCAATTTCGATATCGACAAACCTATCGCGTATCATAAACTCTTATTATATTGCCTTTCTTTAATCCTAATGCAGTCTGAATTTCAAGTAATTTTGAGTTGTTACTTGGTCGAGAAAAATGCACATAGAGGGACTCCAAAATATTAAAAAAATTTCGAGCAATATAATAAACAAAGTATATAATAATATATTCTAATAAAAAATTATATATAGTATTATGTGTTATAATGTTCTACAAATAGTTAATTAAAGCATATTCTACCTTAATTCCTTTGCACATATCCAGAACCACTAAATTTAACCTGTGAGACATACAATGAGTATATATGGCAGAAGGAAAATATTGTTTTATTTTGACTTGAACACCATTAAGACACCCCGACATTACGCTTGCACCGTCATGAGATTGTGCAACAATTTTTAATGATTTCATGTCAAAATTGAAATGACATAATGATAGGTATCTTAAAATAAAATTACATTGTTAAAACTATAGATATTTTAAATTATAAAGA
>NC_042495.1:76729455-76730636 GCF_005508785.2 Acyrthosiphon pisum | reverse complement strand
TCTATTACTTAAATAATATTATATTATAAGTACCTACCAACATGTGGAAGAGTTTGTTAGTTTTTTTTTGTTTGTACGCCCACACCCCCCTATTACCCACTCTAAAAATCATATAAAAATATATTGTATATTTTTGTTACAACTTATAAAATATAATAACAAACTCAAAAGTAACTAAATAAAAACAATTCATTTTAACTACCTATTTATTTAAATAGTTCCATAATTTATCATAGGTTTGTTCTTTATTATCTTAAATAATAATATTTTAAAGGTAATTGATTAAATAATAATACAAAATATATAAATAATTATTAAATCTATGGTAAGAAAAATTATGATTTGATCACGTGCATTTTGATAAAAATGCAGAATGATGCAGCGTCCCGTGCGTGCCTCTTCAAAATGAAAGTAGGGGTACGCTAAAATTTCTGACAAATTAGTTGGGGTACTCCGTCCCCCTGCGTCCCCCCCCCAAGTCGAGCACTGGACCTCTATTTATCTGTACATGGCTCACTAAACGTGATTAGAATTTCAAAGTCTGTCTGCATTTCTACACTTGCATTTATTTGTTTTGCAAAGCTGCGTACAAATGCATCGTTAATATTAATTAATACTTTAATATAAGGTATATAATTATAATCATTATTATAATTGTTTTAAACAAAATATTCATTATATAATAAACTAGCTGATCCTGTGCACTTCGTTAGCCGTTGCCCGTTCAATGCCCCAACTCTATATGACTCAAACTTTGTTCAATTTTTTATTTAATAATCGGTGTAGATATGGTGTTCAAAACTTATCTTAACTTTTCCGTTGCCAGGAATAAAAATTCTGATTGGCAGCAGTATAGTATCAAGTAGGCGGTATATCGCGGATCCCGTGCAGTTTGTACGTTATAATAGTTAGTGTCTGATTTAACTCTAATGTATCCAGAGGTTATAGTGAGGAGGGGCGCAGGGGGACTCAGTTCCCTACCGTGGACGGCGGTTAAAAATCGTCCCCTTTAACAAATTAGGATTTTGTGCATTAGACATTATACATACAATTATGTATGGAACGCTTAAGACTACATTAAATGGAGACACTAGTCCCCACTGGAAATTTTTCCCACTTTAAGCTCTGAATGTATCAAATAGTTATACCAAAGGTTGTCGTTTTACTTAATTCCACGGTGG
>NC_042495.1:76720238-76729355 GCF_005508785.2 Acyrthosiphon pisum | reverse complement strand
TTGGACTTGGGGGTGCTTAAAATAGAGTTGGGGTGCTTAAGCACCCCCTAGCCACCCCCGTAGTTACGCCACTGTACGTTGGCCTGGAAAAAAGGTTAGCACACAACCCAGAACAGACATAGATTCAGAGTAACTACCTGTGAGGGGTGGGGAGAGAGAGAGAGAGGGCCACTATTACATTCTACTACAAATAAGATTACTTGAACGCGATTGACCAGATTACTTTCGGTTTGCATCGGAGCAGATCGTCTCTCCAAAAACTAACCCATGGTGCGCGATTGGGAGTCATATAATTTGGATCAGAGTATAGTAATAAACTTTGTTTTTTTTGTATGAAAGATTTATCGTTTTATCGTTAAATTCAATCGTTTTTACATATCTTAATGAATCATAACATACTCAATTATGATAACTAGGTATATACTATATGTCTATATATAGCGGAGCGACTTCCATGTTTTAAATTATGAGTTAACAAGAATTAAACAAATAAATTGGCAGGCAAATGCATATTTAGAAGCCAAATATATTATATATAGCTAATAAACAGTAGAGTATAAGTTGGAGCATGCGGCATAATATGCAAATATTATGCTTCTTACACCCAATAAATCACTCTCAATAATAAGTTCATTATTTAATGATTAATAAGAGGTCTTATATAGATAGATGTTCAATGTTTAAAAATGTATACAAATAAATTAACTTGGCTTAAACAGTTAAGCTAATGAAAACAATAGGAAGGGTAAAATAGGTGCCCGAAGGCAAACGCATTTGAAGAAGCAAAAAAAAAAACACAAATTTAACTACAAACCAAGGACTATTGTTTGTATTAAAAGAAACGAAAAATTTTAGGGCTCTGGAATAAAGACTTACTATATGATGGGGAGACGTTGTATCATTGTCTCCTATGACGCTACGCCACTGCAGATTATAAATTATAATTAAGTAAAATTATTGAGTTCACAATTTGCGTTGTATTGTTATTTGTCGTACAAACCAGATTTTACGAAAAAAACTAGAAAGTATATCAAAATTATAATATGCCAATGTCATAAACAAAAAAAAACACTAAGCTAATTAATAAAAAAAAATATTATCTTTAACGATAGAAATCAACGTATTACTCAAGACACTTTAACACGTAAAACATATGTGGCCGTTCAGACTTAGGCTCTATGATGTCACATTCATATTTTCAAATTACTGTATTTCATTGAATAATAATTAGTGTTAGAGGGTGAGATCCACACAATATTCCTTAGATAATTGCATACTTTAAATCTAAGCAACCTTATTTTTAGTGTTGTAATGTCCTTTAAGACAGTCATATAGATGAATGTCATTTCTAGCTTCTCTTTTGTTATAACAGTGAAATGAAAGTGAATATTTAAATATAATTTAACTATGGTTTAATATATTAAAATATAAATATAACAATATAGGTAAATACTAAATGTAAACTTTTGATTTTGTTAAAACATCATAAATAATTTTAAATACAAAAATTAATATTTACTGAAATTTAAAGATAAATAAATTATACTTTAAATTAACATGATATAAATTGTAAATGATAAATGCATTGTGAATACAATATAATTTATGATTAGTGATATTAGGTGCCAAGTTTACAATAAAATACTAGTCCAAATGTCCAATAGGCAAAGTTATTATGCTCAATATTATATAATATCTTGATATAAATACTACTTAATTGTACTTAAATTGTAATACAAATATACCCTGTTATTAATAAATAATTAAAAGGAACTTAGTAAAAGTTTTAAATCTAAATATATATTTATATATTTTAAAAATATTTATTAATTCATTATCATTGATTATATTCAAAACCTTGTCAAAAGCTGTTTAGTAGCTTTTGCAATATTGAACGAGCAATCCCGCACTCTTTCAACACCAGCTTCCAGACATGCACATTCAAGTTGTAGTTGAGTAGTATTTGTATTCAATGACCATAATGCCGATTTTAAAACATCATCATTAATACTCTAAATAAAAATTTCAAATTTAGTTTTATACAATATGGTTAATAATTAAAATAATTAGGATTTTGCAGGGTTGGAACGTATAATACAGCATAGTATAAAACACGTATTATACGTACATATAAAACGTACAGTATAAAACAACTTAGTTTTATAAGTTTTATACTGTATAAGTCTTTTTTTTTGCTGGCTCATCAAGTTATAAATGTATAATAATTAATAATAAATAATAATTGTCATATTTTGAAATATATATTTTTATTTTTTTATATTAATTACTAAGTACCATTTACTTAATCTTTATTTTGTCTTAATAAACTACATTAATATTAATAATTATTATTTTATAATAACAAAAAAGACATTTGCGATAGTTAAATAATTTGTTATATTAATAAAAATATATATTTTTTTGTTATAACTTAAAATTACAAAAAAAGAATTTGTATTGTTTTTAATTGTATTTTAAATTTAAGAAAATTTAGTATACATGTAACGTATAAAACGTTTTATACCACTATATTACCAACCCTGGGATTTTGTAAGCATTTTTTTTCCTTTCAGTTAATATTTAAAAACATAAAGGTATGGTAGCTTCAAAATTTGTATTATACTATTTAAAACAGGATAAGTACCTACACACAATTATTACAAATATTCAATTTTAATATGACCAACCTTACCATTACTTAAAGATTAAATTCTTCATTGTTCAATCTATAATCAGTGGTTAACGGTGCTATAATGATAATTATGAAGTAAATATGATTTGCTTACATGTGGAAATATGGCAGTAAGTTCAACTACAGCAGTCCTAATTTTTTCAGTGCCAGGAACAAATGCTTTACAAGCTTCTGATGACCTTATGTTAGTCCATAGTTCTTGTATACCCTTAGTTACTTGAGCGGTATGACGCACAACATCTTCATATGATGGTAAATTACTTATCTAATAGGTGAAATATTAAGAAACAAGTTTAGCTAGTACCTAATTGGTTATACAGAGATTTTTTTTTGAAAAAAAATATTTTTAATTAATTATCTATATAACATTGGAGTATTTTAGTAATTATGATTTAATAGTATGTATACATACATAACTATCCTAATGTTATGTTACCAAACTGGGAAGGATTGCATAAGATTGTAATCCTCTCCAGTTGAATAACGTTATACCTTTACAATTGTTGAATTAAATAATTTCTTACTTGCATATTTCGAATCATATCACATTTTATTCCTTCCCGAGTTTCATACATTGATACCGGTCTAATAGGTTGTTTAACATCGCCACACTCGTTTTCATTAATCACCAGTGCTGGCTGTTTTTGTCGCAACATTTCACATTTCAGTTCTACATTTTCTTTAGTAATTTCTTCTACCTTATAAACAATTTCATAATAAAATCTTTTATTATTTTGAGTACTAATTTAACTAACTTTTTTTTTCAGTAAATCAATTTCAGAAATCAGTTTTGAAATTTTGGCCTCAGACTCTGATAATTTTGTTTCGAATTCCTTACCATTATACAATGGCATATTAGGTATTGCAAGGTTCATACTTATTTTTTTTGAATCTACAGTTTCTTCAGTCACATTTTTTTCTACTTGAAGACTATTCTCTTTACTGTTTAAATTAGTAGGTGGTTTAGTATGTACTGCCATCTTTAAAATAAATGGTTAACAATATATCTTTATATAATAATTTAAGATAAATAATACATCAACAAAAACAAAAAACTACCATTGCAGTAATTTGTTCAGGCGTAGCGTAGTCTTCATCAGAAGCAACATGATCATAAAGTGGTTCATCATCATCATATTTTAATTTTGAAATAACTTTATTCACTAAAATTTAAAGACATTTTAACTGAAAATGAAATGGTTTTATTTTAAATTAATGTACCTGGTTGAGTCCTTCTGTTTATTTCAATTAAAATTTGTGTAACAAGTTTTTTAAATTCTTTTTGTCCATAACAAGCTAATTTTTGACGGCCTTGATTTTTCATTGATGATAAATCAGGATTTACTGGTAAGAATGGTACTGACATAATATGAGCTTGAGAATTTTTATGTTGCCAAACTTTACATAAAATCATAATATATTAAATATTTTATTATTAAAATTTAAAATATAGGATATAATTATTTAAATGTATAAATTACTTTTTTCAGTTTCTCTTCTATCAATTTCATCAAATACATCCAACACTAAATCTTCAAACAAGTAATTGGGTAACTACAAAAAAATATTTTAGATTAATAAACCAACACAAACATTAAATTTACCTGTTAAATTTTACATTAAATTTTAACATTAAATTTACCTGTTGCATCTTCTGTATAGCTTCCTGTAGGTCACTTTCTTGTTTAACACATTCATCATTTGGATCAAAAGGTATCATATGTACTCCATTTTTATGCTCTGCTTTACGTCCAAATACATACATTGAAAGAACATCTAATACTTCATACATACTATCATTTAGTCTTTCATTAATATCTTTATGACCAGATAGCCTAGAAAATGTAAGGTATGATATTTTAAGTAAAAAAAAGTTCAAAGTAATTACTTAGCACATATTGCTGGAGTATTTCCTTTGCTATCAACTGCACGTGGATCAGCTCCATAAGTAAGTAGCAATTCAGCCTGTAATATTTGACCTGCTTTAGCTGCCACATGTAATGGATAATTTCCTTTTTCCTAAATTTATTAGCGAAATAAAATATTTTTAAGATAAATAATAAGTAATAACGTATTTACTTACAGGATGATAATAATTAGAATCAGCTCCTTGAGCTAAAATTCTTAGGCTTGTTTCTAGATTTGATGTTCTGACACTAGAATGTAATTGTTGATTTAAATCTTCTCTGGTATCACTACTTTTTAATATAAAAGATTGCTGTCTATGTTTAGCACGTATAAAATCTTCTTTTAAAGATCTAAAATTGTTTTTAATATATAATTAGGAATAGGAAAAAATTATAAAATATTTCATTTACAGTGGATCCTTAGGAGTAGGTTTTTTTCTGTGATTCTTATTATCACTTAAAGCATGTTCCCAAAGTGTATTAACATTAGCTTGATGTAAAGTTCTTACCATCTAAACAAAAATATATTATATAGAATATTTTAAAAATTAATAACCCAAAATTCATTATATAATATAACTTACATTCAATGTTATTGGACACCAGTCGGCACTTAAACTTTTGATTTGTGATATGTGTCGCCCAAGACTACGATGAATACTACAACATTCATCACAAATATACAATCCACGATTTACAACTATCCAATCTGAATCTATACACAAAATTAAGTGAAGATTTATTTTACAACCCATTGCTGTATTGAATTCAATGTCAAAACAGATTTATTTTAATAATTGAGTATAAGTACAATTCATAAGTATATAGTAGATTTAATGTAGGTGTTTTGCTCAGTTTATTACTAAAATTAAAAGAAGTATTTTCATAAATTTGATTGAATACCATCACTGATATTTAAGCTTAAAACTGTGCATCTCTTAGCAGTGGGGTAACACTGTCGCTATATAAATAGTTCAGTAGTCCATTCAACTTATACTCACTTAACAATTCTCTTAATATAAAGTTTTTATTAAAGGTTTTAGACAAAACCATTAGAACGGTATTATTCAGAAGTAAATCTAGAATTGGGCAGGATACGCAGGTGGATGAAGCGCCTCTAGGTACCTATTTACTATTTTTTTTACTGAGAGGACGGCAAAAACTAATGTCCAAAATAATTTTTATTAAAATGTGGAGTGGATTTAAATTGTTATCAATGATATAGGTACCTAAAGAATTTATATTTTTTAGTACCAAAAATATTTATTCGCTCTTCTATGATTTAGAATATCTTGCTATTTTTATTATAGTTTGTTTATATTAAATCACGCATTATGTAACCATAGGCGCAACTAAACCTCTTAAACATGGGGTGCTATAATATTTCATATTTTAAAAACATTAAATTCATGATATTTCACTATAATAATGATAGTTAAACCTAAAAACCAAGGGGAGCTAAATTAGAACTTGGGGGTGCTAAAGACCCTTTTGCAACCCTCCTAGTTGTGCCAATGTATGTAACACAGTTTTTAAATCATTGGATTGAGCTCTGCTACTTAATAATTACAAATTTGATCACATTTTAGAAGTTATTTTTACCTAAATTATAATAAGAATTAGATATAACTTTAATAGTTAGATTGACTAGTTTTTATCATCATTCATACTCTATCAACTAGTATTCTAATAAATAAAAAATGTCAAAACCAGGGCCATGTTCCTGATGTCCAACTACGTAAAGGCCTATGTGATAGCAGTATAAACTATAAAATTATAACTTATACAGTGGTCATTTGTATAGCGTACAAACAAAAAAAAACTAACCAACTCTTCCACATGTTGTAGGTACTTATAATATAATATTATTTAAGTAATAGACTATTAATATTTTAATAAAATACCTGGAGCACTGCAATCGGCACATGCGTCATAGTTTTTGTACTTAATAGACATAACTGTGGTGAACGTGTTTGACGATACAATCCAGTGTGTATGATAATGTTACTAATGTGTGCAATCTATCCGGGCCTCCGGGTGAGTAGTCGAAGAAACAAATTCGGTTTAAAAAAAAATACATGCAAACGACAAAACAATCGTTTGAACACACAATGACATGGACTAACCGACGAACACCGAAAATGTTTCCGTAGTCCGAATTGTTCAATCACCAACTTGTGAGTCACAAGGACCAAACAAAGTTCCAACTAGAGACACAACTACACAAGAGACAACAAGAAGCAGCTCTCGAGACTCAAGAATACATACATAGATAACACCATTTACTATTTAGGGCCGATTTCACCAACACAGTTAATCACGGTTAACGCTTAATCGGCTGATAACAGATATTTAACCGGCCAAATTCGGCCGATTAAGCTTTAACCGTGATTAACTGTGTTGGTGAAATCGGCCCTTAGCATTATTTTAGTATTTAGTATTGATAACCATTAACCATTGATATTCAAAAAAGTTGTAAAGACTTGCACTCGATTTATCATATCGTTTTTTGAATACTAGGTATAATCACAGAATATTCTGTGGTATAATCCATAGATCACGAACAAGGTGTAGATAATACCATACGTAATAAAGAAATTGATAGGTCGGCCACGGCTATGCTTATCTCAAGAGAGTTCGTATTCATTGATGGTCATGAAAGGTGAGGAAAACTCACAGATATAAAAACAGTATTTTATATCTGTGGGAAAACTAAGACTTTTTTACTTATTCGTTATTGTTCTATGGTTATACCATTGATTAATGTAGTATAACTATGTATAATCAGTGGTTATACCTATAGTTATACTGATTACCAAATACATAAATAATATGTATAAATATATAATAAAAATCGCCTCACTTTTCATCAGTCTTGAACAGAGATTTTAAACATTTTGTTTAAAATCTCTAGTCTAGAAACACCGATAAGAGTCTGATAGCCTATCCCATAATAATTGTTCTATGATAATAATATAGTATGTAGCACGAATGCACGATTATTATTATTCATTTTTTTTGCGTTTTTTGGAAAATATATACATTATTTTGAACCATGATCCTCTTAAGATATTAAAGCTTGTACGATTACGCATTTAAGCATGTGCAATGCCAGGCGATGGGGTAAGTGCGACACTTATACATTTTTGAAACAAAAATTCAAAAAAAAGTTCAAAAACTATTGGAAATTAATTTTTAGCCTCAAATTTTTATCTTTACAATAATCTTAATAAACTAAAATCATCATAATATTATTTTGTTAAATATACAATGGGAAATAAATTGTCACAGATGAACTTTTAAATTTCGCTTCGCAGTTATCCCAACTGACCTTACATCTATGTACCTACTACCTAGTATGATTTAAGAGTAGTTTCGAGGGTAGCAAAGAGCTTATTATTATTTATAAAAAAAATATGTAGTTAAAATAAATTAAACATGGGTATTATAGTCGGGCCCGCGTAAAAATCAGGATAATAATTACCGGGACCCATACTATTTTCGACGGTATTTATCAAGGAATAACTTTGATGAATGAATGATAAGTCGTGTGTAATATCCTTTAAGTAGACTATAGTATAGACTATAGTTCATAAGTAATGGTAGTAATTGGTATAACTGATTTTATTACTATTTACAGTACCACAGCCACACAATAACATGCACTTTGTTCAATCATTCATGTATGACCATTGACCAATAAGTTAAATATTTTTATGTACATCCTGTTCTTAAACATTTTATAATGTTGTTGGAAATCAAAAATTATTATTATTAGTAGTACCATGATATAATTAATTATATCATGAGTAGTACTGTATTGCGCTATACTATTATTGTATATTTGTATTAGTGTGTTACTGTAAGACGTAAGTTACACTTCATCCACTCGTAGGGACTACACGCACTAGTTTTTTATTACATTTATTATTATTTATTACTAATAATAATATAATATTGATGGTATAAAAACACTATATATTATAATTAGGGTTCCGTAATCCGTACGGCAAAACGGGACCCTATTACTATGGGCTCCGATGTCCGTCCGTCCGTCTGTCACCAGGCTGTCACCACTCATGAACCATAAAAGTTAGAAAGTTGAAATTTTCACAGACTATGTATTTCTGTTGCCGCTTTAACAACAAATACTAAAAATCCTAGAATATATAATATAAGCAGTGTTGCCAGCATGTTTATAGATGATGGTGCGGAACCCTTCGTGTGCGAGTCCGACTCGCACTTGGCCGGTTTTTAATAATATGGTTATATATATACTCAGAATATTTTTAAGACAATTATAATACATGTATGTATTGATAATTTATGGCACAAAATACAAAATAAATAAATGTTGTTATATATTTATTATTATATTAAGATTATTTAAAATTGTATTATTATACATTTATACCTAGAGGTACCCAGTGCTCGACTTGGCAAAATTAAAGTAGGGGGACTCTGTTACTTTAAAAAAATGAGCGTCCCCATATCACTTATTAAATGTTACTGAGCCGT
>NC_042495.1:76713336-76719896 GCF_005508785.2 Acyrthosiphon pisum | reverse complement strand
GATTAAATAATAATCAAAATATATAAATAATTATTAAATCTATGGTAAGAAAAATTATGATTTGATCACGTGCATTTTGATAAAAATGCAGAATGATGCAGCGTCCCGTGCGTGCCTCTTCAAAATGAAATAGGGGTACGCTAAAATTTCTGACAAATTATTGGGGTACTCCGTCCCCCTGCGTCCCCCCCCCCCCAAGTCGAGCACTGGACCTCTATTTATCTGTACATGGCTCACTAAACGTGATTAGAATTTCAAAGTCTGTCTGCATTTCTACACTTGCATTTATTTGTTTTGCAAAGCTGCGTACAAATGCATCGTTAATATTAATTAATACTTTAATATAAGGTATATAATTATAATCATTATTATAATTGTTTTAAACAAAATATTCATTATATAATAAACTAGCTGATCCTGTGCACTTCGTTAGCCGTTGCCCGTTCAATGCCCCAACTCTATATGACTCAAACTTTGTTCAATTTTTTATTTAATAATCGGTGTAGATATGGTGTTCAAAACTTATCTTAACTTTTCCGTTGCCAGGAATAAAAATTCTGATTGGCAGCAGTATAGTATCAAGTAGGCGGTATATCGCGGATCCCGTGCAGTTAGTACGTTATAATAGTTAGTGTCTGATTTAACTCTAATGTATCCAGAGGTTATAGTGAGGAGGGGCGCAGGGGGACTCAGTTCCCTACCGTGGACGGCGGTTAAAAATCGTCCCCTTTAACAAATTAGGATTTTGTGCATTAGACATTATACATACAATTATGTATGGAACGCTTAAGACTACATTAAATGGAGACACTAGTCCCCACTGGAAATTTTTCCCACTTTAAGCTCTGAATGTATCAAATAGTTATACCAAGGTTGTCGTTTTACTTAATTCCACGGTGGATTAATATAATCAATTATATCAAAATCCTAACCTAACCTACCCGTACTAAAATCCAGTGAATAAAAAAACAAATTTAACCCTTTTTTAATTGGTCTATCTTTTGCCCAGAGGTGTAATCTACACACAGTATTAGCCAAATCGGCCCAGTCGTTCTCGATTGATGAATTACCATACATTTTTGACACCATTTTTATATACATATAGGTACCTAATACACTAATACCTAATAAAATTGTAATTAATTTTTTTTTAGTTTTCCTTTTCAATAAATTTTATTTAATTTTTAGCAATAATAAATTGAATAAAAAATAATTTGTTTGGATTCATGGTTCAAATTACCTGAGCTGGACCAAATTAATCGGACAATGCATAGCTACTCGTAAAAAAGAAGATGAAATAATAAGTATCAAAAATAATTCACTACTCACGTGGGAAAATAAAGTTAAATGTGTTGGGGAGGGGGGTAATCTTGTTTGATGAGATTTCACAAAGACGAGTGTTGAAGTACACATATATACAGAAGCTAAAAGTAAATAATAATAAGATCGGATTTATAATATATACATTTATATTATATATCGTATCATTATACTTATTATTATATTATATTATTAAATTACCTCTGTACTGCTCGCATAATCACAAAAACCTACCAATAGCAACGCATTACCTACTGCGTATTAGTGTCCGGCTAGTATTTTATAAAGTGGAAAAAGAAGGACTTTAAATTTGCCGATATTATCAATATAGTATTATAATATTATTATTGCATGCATTATGTGGTAAGACATTTTAATCACGATTTGGTGTTTTATCATTTATAACTGCGGAGGCTCTAGCGAAAAGTGTTTACAAGACCGCTAGCTAATATATTTTATTTTAATTCTAAAATAATACAACGCATAATATTAGGTATATACTATATTACATATTATATCACGATGAATTTGTTGTTTTTTTTGCTGGTCGTTTGCATAGCTATGATGGTAGCATACGGGAGAAATTCGATTCGAACTTCAACCAGGAGTCCGCTACAAATATCACACGCAAATATTAAAATGGATTCTGAAGGTAAAAATAGTATCAATAATAATTATATATTATACTCACGGAAAAACAGTGCTGCAAAAACCACATACGACGCTGTGAATAAGAGATGGACACGGAAAATATCTACGCAGAAAATCAAGGAACCCAAAATGATTAACAAGGATGGCTTAAACATTCAAAATCGTATCGCTAATAATACCATTTCCATAAGGGAGAACATCCAAATGGCTTTGATAAGACCCAAGTTGAGGCAAGTTAAGTGTCCAGAAGGGATGGTTCGAGACAACAGAGGAGAATGCGCCTTTAAGTTTTCCGAATATTGAAAACATGGTATGCGTTAAATCCTAAATAGGATATTGTAATCAATTTACATCTGTAGAAAATTAATTTTTTTTTTTGTAAATTATTTGTTTAAAACGATAACATATCTATCAATGTCAACACATACGATTATAATAAAGTCGCTTCTATACTAAAAGTTTTTGAATATTTATTATTATTTATTTAAACTTACTGAATAAGTATTAATATTGTTGGAATGACAAATTCATTGTCAATATAATTTATTACCAAATCAATGATTGATGTTTATTTTAAAATATAATAAACAAGAATCGTACACATTTTAATTTTAATTCATAATTATGGCTCAGCTATAAATATTACCTACAGTAGCGTATCTATACGCTTTTAAAGGATTTTTTCAAGGTGGAGGATATTTAATTTTTAATAAACATTCAGTACCTTTATATATATAAAGTTCATATTATTATTATCGCATGTCTAAATAAATTCTTATTTCACAACTGAAAAATCAATTATAAAGTGTCATCATTGGGTGACTTCTTTACTCACTTCATTTTTATTTTTTGTGTATACTGTTATCTGTCTCTTATCATATATACTTATTATGTCATGCGATATAGATTGTATATTTGGAATTAAAATAAAAAAATAATATATTTATTATTATAAATGTTGTATTATGTACTAAATCTGGTCTCCTGATATGACGTCTCCCCATATATATAGAGTTTTAATCGTTTTATTGTTTTCAATAATTTTCATTATATCAAATATAACATTGCGTGTAAATAACATTAAAAATAATTGTGTGTATTACAGAAATGTAAAAATTTGATTTACAATATTGTTAACGTTCAAACATTGTTTTACCCATCACCCATGCACAGATATGTATAATAAACTAGATTGCTAACTGCTGCATCCTACTAATGTGTTTAGTTGAAGCAGACAGCAGCCATTTAATTCGAGGCCTATGGGCTTTATCACGGCCTTAGATTTGTTTGATGAGGAAGCTGATAAAAAAAATAAATTATTAAATTATAAAACAAATTTTTATTGCACGTTATTTTTCTTATTTAAACAAATTTTGTATCTAAATATCAATAACAATTTTTAACATAGTTTATTCAGATAGGTTAACAATTTTTACATGTTATAAAATAAAATGGTTTTACTGAGTTTCTGTCGTTTACTAGCAGTTTTCATAATCGAGGTTGTTATTATTTTACTGTAAGAATATAATCTCACGTTAAGATAGGTTCTGGTTACTTTATTTATAATATCGATTTTGTGAGGTCTTGCCAATAAATCTGTTGTAATTCCAGCAAGCATCACATTCTGGAAATAGCGTGGTGTCTGTCGCCAGTGAGTTTTGGACATTTATCATAATTTTTAAATCCATATTTTTAATAAACATTTATTTTTTATCCACCATAATGGTTTTAAATAATGTATCTGTCAATTCAACAATTTTGTATACCCCATCAGAAGCATACTTCAAACCGCCTCTGTTTTTCATAATTGTACAATATTTTGGTGTGGTATTATTTTGATAAACGTGATCATTTTCAATGTATGGATCTGTAATAGCTTCAATACAACCATCACATTTCAAAGTTGGGATTAGTTTTTTAACAATATATCCACTTATGTAATATAATATATTTTCAATAGTGATGCTATTAAAATCTAATTTATTGTCGGGTTTATTGTACTGTTCTGCAATCTCATCGATTGGAAATCTATAATTAAAAACAAAATATCAAACACATTATTATAAGAGTATTTCAGTAGAGCTAATTATTTTTGATAACTTTTTTGTAAAGTATTTAGTTACCTAAATAATTTTGTAGTTGAACCAACAACCCTGTCCTTGCTACTGCATTCATCAGCACAGCACTTATATGGCATAATTGGAAAAATAGCATAAAAATATTAAGTCTCAAAACAATATACCTATTGCAAAAAACAGAATTCAACAGTGTCAACTACTCATTACTCAGTTTTGAGTTTTCACAGTACACAAGTCAACAGACAACAACTGACAATTAATGATAAAAATTGATAAGGCAAAATCTACATCGGCCTAGATTAAAATGGCGGATAATAACTTCGCATATTATCATCAGGTAGCAATCTAGTTTATTATACATATCTGTGATTTTGGTTTAATTATTCGGATTTGTTAATACGTGTTCAGTTGCATATTCGTCAAACATTTTTTTTAAATGGAGGTACATTGAGTTTTTGATGCAAACATTTTTATCATTTTAGGCTATAGTCATATATCTAGTTATATTTGCACAGTCTGTGATCATGAGCTATTATATTGTACGTTCACTTTCAACATTGGAAATCGGACAAAACTGTCTACAAGCAATATGAAATAATTAGACACTTAGGTACCATGAATAAATGCTTATGAATAAATGGTAATCTCATATTATCACCTGGGTCACTCGTCACTGTAATGGATGGTGTTAAATTGTAATTCAATTATCATTGTAAAAGAAAAGCGATTCTGAGCGAAAACGGTCAGTACGCCTATGATCTTACTAAGTATATATTATGATAATATTATTGTGATTAAAGTAATTTATATATAACCTATTTACGTGGAACCTTGTTTTAAATTTTCAAGCTATAAAAGTTGAACACTTTCAACTACAAAATAATGATTAAATTTTTAAAAATTCGAAATTAAAATGCTTATAAAAAAAATTTAGTAGTATTTTAATATTTTTCAATTGAAATTGTAACAATATATCAGGAGCCTTGCATTAAATTTTCATGCTTTTTTATCCAACAAATACAATTTTATTGATATTTATAGAAAAAAAAAAAACTAAAAAAATTGGAAACGGAAAATGTTCCCAAACAGCTTAAAATAAGTCAAACTATTTTTAAAAAAGGTATGGTGTATAGTACCAACTAGATTTATCAGAAAAGAACTGATGAAGAAAATCTAAGAATTTTTACTGTCCTAAAAGGTTAGGTGACCAGTGGCGCAACTAGGGCTGAAATTTTGGGGGGGCTGTACCCTCCACCTGACATTACATGAAAAGTAACCCCCACACCCCCATATATATTCACTTAAAAATATAAAAAAATCATACAAACAAAATCAACTATTTATTTACTCAAGTATTTAATTATATCTTATTTTTTAACATTTTTTATTTTTATTCAGAACTTTTAGTACTAGACTATTATTGTTCGACAATTACTTAGTGCTTAATATATGACATTAATAAGAAAAAGAAAAGAAAAAAAATTGTTTATAATATGACAGAGATAAGAATTTTTTATTTTTATTTTTATTAGCTATTAGTATAAACTATTATAGCTCAAAATGTACAAACTATACCCACAAATTCGTTAGGTTAAATCGGTGACAAATTAATAGTGAACGGTTACTACAAAAAATTAACCGGTGGTAAAGTATTTCCACCATATATTCATTTGATAATAGCTATCCCCCTTCTACAACAAAATAATTATCTTTTATTATGTTATCATTGTTTGTTAAATTAATATTGATAACATGTGCATTAATTAGGGGAGGTAATATTGGGAGAGGGGATTATCAATTGTAACCGTCCATTGGAGATGGTCACAAAAAAGTGTGATCGGTTTGTAACCAAAGTGATCGGTTTGGTAAAACGAATTTCTTTTTTATCACCGATCCTAGTTTTAAGGGGAAATAGTCACCGATTACAAGTAACGAATTTCCGGTACATTATACAACAGGCGCGTATCCAGAATTTTATTTCTGGAGGGGCTGATGAACATTTATAAACATAGTAATACAGTAAAACAAAAAAATAATATTTAATGATTTAAAACACAATATATACAAATACAATGTAGGTATTAGGTAGGTACTATATAACAAGTTTTAATCGTCTAGTTCGTCCACTATTGGCAAACTTGTCTAAAACCATATCGTCAGTTGTTCAAATATTTCTATGAATATTTAGTAATGCTAAACCAACAAGACGATTCTCTGAAGTTGAGTTTCTCAAATATGTTTTTAATCTTCGCAGTGTTGAAAAACTGCGTTCAGCTGATGCAGTTGACACGGGAAGTATGGCAAGTATTTTCAGCAGTTGGTAGATATTGGGATATAGAGTTTTATCACAATAAATTAAAGCGTCTGTGGAGGTGGAAGGTCTTGATGATGGGTTCTACTGAGTCCATTTAGATATCCATAAATCATACACAGCCTCAACTGTATCTTTAAACCTGGCAAATCATCCATGTAAAAATCACTGCTTCACGATAAATAAAAATGATTTATTAA
>NC_042495.1:76654165-76712986 GCF_005508785.2 Acyrthosiphon pisum | reverse complement strand
CCCCCCCCATAAAATACGCCCCTGTTATACAACATGATCAGTGCCGCAACTACATAATAAGTGGCCCGTGTTCGATATTCTTTTTGGGCCCGTTCCCAAATTAATTTTTATTGTATGTATTATATTATATAATATTGTTTCGATATTATTCTTGGTATAACACGAAATTTTAAAAGTTTATAAATAAACACTAATAAGTAATAACATTACTTTTATGGCACGTCGTCACTCGACAACCCTCGTCGTTTTCGAGTATCAGTCAGTTGTTCTTCTGACAATTCGACAAACAATAAGTGTCAACAACCCATAGATGCAATGAAAATAGATCTTATGGAAAAATTAATAGTACCTACTAAGAAAGTATGAAACGTTGACACTTGAATACATCTTAATACCCACCTTTTTCTAACATAGTACACACCACATACGTGATTCTATCTAGTACCATTTGATTTTATAATGTAATAAAACTTACCATTCTATTTTAACATACTTAATCTAATAAGTAATATTAGTATACCTACAACTACACTAATGTTTTAACTTAAAAAAAAATGATTGTGAGTAACTATTAAGTTTTGCGTTTTTAGACAATTTTAGTGTATGCTCCAGGTTGGGCCCGGGGCCCCCCAAATGTATGCACGCTCTGCACACCCGGTTTTTGCGGCACTGAACATGATATATTACATTATAAAATTATATAACAAAGCCAGCATCCAATATGAAGGAAATTACTAATTTAATAGCGGTAGTAGATTTTGTGTTTAGTATGGAGTAAATATTAAAAGGGATATTAAGAGTTTTAAATATGTTAACTAGAGTAATGCGTTTGGTTTGAAGGGCAGGGCAGTCGAATAGAATATGGGATAAGTCACAGATACATTCATTTAGGTGAAGTGTGAAGAATGGAGAATCATTAAGGCCAAGTTTGAAGGAGTGGCTGGGTAGAAGGTGATGTCCTATACGTAGCCTATTCAATTGTTCAATATATGGTCTATGTAAGTGTAAGTTATTAAACCAGGTTTTTTTTAGGATATTAGGTGTAATATTTCAGTATCTTGAGGTGAATTCTGCAGGTAGGTTGTTCCAGAGAGAGAGCCAAGTGTTGGTGGAGTGTTATTTTATCAGAGGTGTGAAGTCAGAATGTGGGAGTAGAGAAAAAGAAGGAAAGATGAGATTGGAAGAAGATTTAGCGAGATTATCTGCAACTTCATTACCATGTATACCTGTGTGACTAGGAACCCAAAGGAAGTTAATGTTATAGTTTTTTTGATTTAAGATAAAAATAAGGAACTTAATGCGAAGGATAAGTGGAGACAAATGAGAGTTAAATGAGTTTGAATTTAAAGCTTGGAGGCACGACATAGAGTCTGAGACAATTAAGTAATTTTTTAGGGGAAAATTTTGAATTAATTTTAAGGCTTCAGTGGTGGCATAGCATTCAGCTGTAAAGGAGGAAGACGTAGGAGGAAGCTTACTGGTAAAAGAGAGTTGTAGATCAGGAATGTAGAACGCATAACCAGCGGAGAGAGGAGAGACTGATCCATCTGTATAAATCGTGGTGAAGTTAAAAAAGCGTTCATTAAGATAATTCAAAACAGCTGCGTTGACTGAGGAAGAGGACATAGATTTAAAATCCTTGGATGATAGATCTAAAAATTGATTATCATAAAGAATCAGAGGAGAAAAAATAAGGGAGTCGTAGGATTGCTCGTAAAGAGGGAGTTTAGTAGATTTAATAATATATTGGTGGAAATTTGAGATAGAATGAGCTATAATTGATAAAATAGACATAGATTTAGGAACATATCGCCAATTAAGATACAGTGAGTAATAAATCTCAAAAATACGTTGATTGCTATAGGATAATGATTTCAAGAGAAATTTACCGGCAAGCCAGCGGCATCTGATATTAAATGGAGGGCAAGTAGATTCAACTTCCATAGCAGGGCAAGGAGTAGAACTAACGTAACCCATTATAATGTTTCTAATGCATGAGGTTTGGAGTTTATTAATTTTTTTCCACTTAGAAAAGGAAGCCGACCCAAAAAGGAAGCAACCGTAATCGAGTTTGGAACGTATAATAGACAAATATATGGATAATAGACAAGAAGGATGGGAGCCCCACCAAGTACCGGTTACAGATCGGAGGAAGTTGGACCATCGAGAGGCAAAAGCGGTGAGAGATGAAATATGTGGAATCCAGCGCAATTTGGGGTCGAGTGTAATGCCTAAATAGATAATACTGGGTACAAAAGGAATAACACAATTGTTAACATATGTATTAAGATCGTTAAAATATCTACGACTAGTGAAAATGATCGATTTACATTTATCAGGGGCAACATCGAAAGACACTTTGATTAGGATATCATTTAGATCCAACAGGGCAGAATTGAGACTATCAATGGCGAGGTTTAGATGTTTATTAGAAGAGAATATAACTAAATCATCAGCGTAAATGAGACATTTATGACCAGACTGAGAAAGATGCTTTTCAACAATACCCATATAAACATTGAATAGAATTGGGCTAAGGTAGCTTCCCTGAGGAAGGCCAATGAAAGTGGTTCGAGTATTTGACGATCCTAAGGGAGTTTTCTGAAATTGAAGAGAGCGGACAGAACATTACAGAATTTAGAAGGGACATTTAAAGAAAGAAGATAGGTGATGAGGGTAGGTATGTTCACGGAATCGAAGGCACCGCGATTATCTACAAATGTGGCGACAAGGTATTCCTTATTGTTGAAGGCGTGGTAAATGTTACTGATAAAAGTCGAGAGGCATTCCATTGTACTTAAACCCTTCCTAAATGCAAACAAGTTTGCAGGTAAAACAGAGTTGGATTCCAACCACCAACCCAGTCTAGTTTTCAGCATATATTCAAAAACTTTGCAAAGAGAGGAAGAGAGAACAATTGGGTGAAAAGAATTATTAGAATTAGGTTTGGGGATAGGGATGACACAATAAAATATCCATGAAGGAGGAACGATTGGATGATAAGATATAATATAATAGATAAAAGGCACGCCAGAGCATTTAAAGGGAGGTGTTTTAGCATAATAGGTGATATATTGTCTAGACCAGACGCGGTCGATTTCCGTGAAGATATGGCTAAATTTAATTCTGACATGGTAAAAACATTAGTGAGGACATGAGGTGGAGAGTCATGAGAGAGATCAGGAGGACAAACCTCTGATATAGAAGGGACATAGCACGGAGCGACTTTAGAACAAAAAGAGTCGAACCAATCGTCATTATCTGGGTGACTAACAGGGTTGATGCAATTTTTATATCGCTTAGCAGTTGACCAGAGGTGACGTATGGGGAAGGATGGATTTAGATTTGAACAAAAATTTTTCCATTTTTTCCTCTTTTCATTTTAGAATAGCCTGGTAGTTTGTGCACAAGCGTTGCGGTAAATAATAAAATCAACCATGGAGCCTGAGCGACGAAAGTTTCTAAAACATTGGGTTCTGTTTTTGACAGCTTCAGGACAGTCAGAATTCCACTAAGGAGGGGAGGGAGGATAAAGGTTAGTATTTAATCTTTTCTTCGGAATTGTAGAATCAGCGGAGATGTTAATGATACTGCTAAAGGTAGAATAGGAGAGAACAGGAGAGGTGGAATTTGTCAGTGAAGAAATAGAATTTTTAATTTGGAGAGAAAACGATGACCAATTAGCTTAGATGGCACAGTATCGGTGGGCCTGTTGAAATTAGCTGTTATGATAATGGGGATATGGTCGCTACCGTGGGGATCATTAAGGACTTGCCAAGATAGATACCAAATGATATTCGGGGAGCAAAAAGATAAATCAATAGCCGAGTTGGATGAGTTGGGGCGACCCACATGTGTAGGACTACCATCGTTGAGAGAACAAAGTCCTAATGAGTTGATGCAATCATAGATCTGAGAACCACAGAGGGAAGCAAGCTCAGAGCCCCAGGCGGGATGGAATGCATTAAAATCGCCGCCAAGAAGCGTATTATATGATATAAGATTGAAAAGTTCACGCCATAGATTGGAAGGAACATTGGAATTACTGGGGATGTAACAGGACCAAAATTTTAAAGGAGGGTGTGAGTTGACTAGATGCACTACGATACCTATGATGTCAATTTTATGATGGGTAAAACTATTTTTGGTAGCGACATCTAAAAGTATTTGTTTGGATTTGAGGGAGTTATGAACAGCTATAGCTATACCACCATAGCCATCTGAGCGATCGGATCTATAAGTTTTGAACTGAGGAATTGTAAGATAACGTGAAGGTAAGAGCCAGGTTTCTGAGAGAAGAGCGATAGAACATTTGTGAACGGACAGAAGGTGTTGTAGAGATGGGAGACGTGCAGGCAGACTTCTTACATTCCACTGAATAATTATATTAATAAACTTTTTGAGGATATTCGAATTATTGTTTTTATGTAAAAATTCCATGATAATTTTATTAAATTATATTTATTTTATTATAGTTATAAGTGTTAGTTTAGGAATCAAATACAATTAGTGAATACTATGACTGTGGTGAAGACAAATTGGTGTTTAATACAAGACTAATCAGAAGTGACATTAGAAATAGGAATATTAAGAAGTGAGTTTAGAGAAGATTCAATTAGGGATTGAAGAGATGCGGGAGAAAAAGGAGAAAATAGGGAGGGGGAATTTATAAGAGATTCAGATAGCTTAAGAGAAAGGGAATGGACCCAAGATAGATCAGTGAAGTTATTTTCTACGGTAAGGCTTTGATTAGGGAAATTAGTTAAACAGCTACCGTTTGGGGAAGAAAAATGAGGTTCAACTGGTAGATTTACTTTGTCTTTATTAAACGGGGGCGAGATTTTTGTTTTGTCCTCCTGGAATTGAAATAATGGTGATAGTCATTTAACCTGGGGAAATTTTCTTCCTCTAGAGCGATATTAGGTTTTGATATTTCAGAAATTGGAGGCTGGCTCTTAACAACATCGGAAAAAGAAAAAGCAGCAGTAAAACAATTATTTTTTTTAAAAGTTAAGGCATCTTTATATGAGATATTTTCGGTGGCCATGATGTGTTTGATTTCTTTTTGAGTGGACCATTCTCGGCAACTACGATCAGTGGCTAAGTGAGATAACTTGCAGAAAAGACATACAGGATCAGTGGCTTGAGCACGTGAGCACGAATCAACCGAGTGATTGTTTTCACCGCAGTGACTACACCTGGGACCGCTACGACAATATTTTTGCGTATGTCTAAAACGTAGACAGCGATTACATTGAACGGGGGACCGGACACTGGGTTTTACATCAAAAATCATGTTAAATACGGTGAGGATGGTATTTTCGAGGCGACGAATTTAAGTTCAACAATACGGGTTTGAATGATTTTATCATCTTTTTTAATGCTGATGCGTTTGAATGCATCAATCTTGACTGAGGATCGGACGCCTTCGAAAAATTCAGCTTCTGAGACTGTAGTGTCTAATTTTATTATTCCATAAGAAAAGATTAGCGTAGATGGTATAATTGTATTATAATTATTTTCTTTTAAGATGTTTGAATTTAAGCAGCAATTACCATTAAAATTGTGTCGAAGGAAATTTTGATTTTTTTTTGAACCCGCAGGCTTAATGTTGGTAATACCCACGATTAAAAATAGTATGGTTGCCCAACAAACTATGATATGAAACAATTTAATGATGCTCATAGTCTCTTTTATTATCAACGATACTCTAGAAGCTTTTACTAGCGCTGATAGCGTAAAAATTAAGTACTAGCCACTACTAGGCATACCAATTATATGATTTATACATATGATTCAATATTTAAACGCTTGGAGCGCCAATGCTCGGTTCCGCTAATCGTTGTGATAACAAGGAAACTTGGAGCATCACTTTATTATGGTTCGTTGTGCAACCATACTATCTTTAATCGCGGTAATACCTAAGAAGTTGTTAGAGAAAAACTTAGCGGCTTTAATGGGATGCCAGTTTCCTAAATTAATATTAGCGTCCATACTTTCAACGAGAATAGTAACAGGCCCGATATAATCTGGCGAAAATGACGTTTGTAATATGTTGATATGTTTGTTAGTGTTAGAGATATCACTATTGGTAAGGAAGGTAGATTGAGTAGAGGTTTTATTAAGCGAAGAAGACGTAGAACCAGAATCGAGCTCATTATGACGGTCATTAGCGTTCACATCCATATCGATAGACATAGACCCAGCAGTTTGTGTAGATAAAGGAGCTATAGTTAAATGCGGAGCTGGATATATCTAGAGTCGGCGGATTGTCCATGATTTGTTGAAAACTTGGTGAAACTGAACAAGAGTAATTTTTATAGGCTTACCGTTTTTTCCGACTAACTGGTAACCGGGACCGGCAATATTTTTAACATGTTGATTTCCGTGTTTGTTTGAAATGCTATTCCGGCCGGCACGATTTGTGCCGCCCGAAGACGACGACATAATTGTCGCACGAATTAAGATAAGGAGCGATAATACAGAGCAAGATAAACTAGCGAAATCGACAACACGAAACACGTCTGTACGCTAAGACTGCGAGAAGACAACTGAGAGATAAGAATAGAATACATAATATTATATCGTATCGGCATTCGGCATGCGTTAGGGCGCAGATACCGTATCTGGTTGTAAACGATTTAGTAGAGAGGTTAACAATATAATTAATGGATTAATAAAATTATCGTTTTAAAGTCTTCAAGAAACTTGTTTATGGAGATTGAAGGCGCATCATTATTGTTAACAATAATATGTTTTGCTTAATACCTTTATATTATATATTATTATAATATATACCCGAAATTAAATATTACGTTTCCTAATAATATTTTAACGATATGTAAATTATTATTTATTATGATTATTATCAGAATTAGATTTTACAAGTTTTACTTATTATAGGTAGGTATAGATACAATAAAAATATTTCGAATGATCGATACATCAAATAAAATAAATAGTTATTAAACAAATAGTAAATGAATGTAGGTAAGGTTATTATTGTAGTCTTTTTCCTAGGGTCGAGGTTTTTTTCACGGGGATTTTTATTCCGATATTACCTATCTTTATATTATGGTTCAGTGCGTAGGTATACTGTACAATGTTGTGTAATAATCTTACTAAATACAAAATAATTTTTATCATACCGGCATAAATATATATATATAGTTTCAGATATTGTATATTGTATAATATATTGTATATCTGTGTACATGTGACATCCACTTAGACACTAAGACACTAAGACACTAGTGAAAATTACGTTTTACTACACAATATGGAGAATTGTTTGACTTATTCATGAAGTGGATCCACATTCTATAATATTACTATTATATTGTACGAGTATTTTTGAAATTGTCATAATCGCATAGAACAATATTGGGTAATTGTACGATTTCCAAGGCAAT
This sequence comes from Acyrthosiphon pisum, assembly GCF_005508785.2. Lineage (NCBI taxonomy): Eukaryota > Metazoa > Arthropoda > Insecta > Hemiptera > Aphididae > Acyrthosiphon > Acyrthosiphon pisum. The sequence goes on along the minus strand of NC_042495.1, from coordinate 76,705,574 downwards.
TGAAAAAAGATTTTTCTTAAATAGAGGGGTGGGTGGTAGCCAGTAGGTTCCATATTAAAATGTAATATGATAAACTCAATAGGTAGTCAATAATGCTCTGAAATATAATTAGTTATATTATATTAATACATTACCTATTATACGCATGAATACTTGGGATATTTGTAACTAGCCTCCGGACAATTTTTAGCTCGCCACGCCACTGGTTAATTGTGTAAAATATTTTTATTATATATAAACTTACAGTGGCGTGACGAACTAAACAGTTTTCAGAGGAAAATTACAAATATCCTAAGTATTAATGCATAATAATGTATTAATATAATATTACCAATTATATTTCAGATCGTTATTAACTACCTATTGAGACATTGAGTATATCGTTTTACATTTACTTGGGGACCAACCGGCTACTACCCACCCCTCTAATTAAGAAAAATATCAGGACTCAGAGGCAATTACTTACCTATGTTTGCCTACTTCAAAAAACTGTACATCGAGCCAAGCGACCGGAGCCGGTAGGCGACGTGACGTCCCTTGAGTTTGAAGACCAGGTATACTTGTCTATGACCAGAGTCACTTGTGTTACTTTGATTAACAAGGTTCAGTTTACTTGTTAGATTATCCACTTGCCGGTAAATCTAAATTCGTTATAGGCACTGTGCGTGACAGTAAAGTAGTGTCAAGCCCGGATTAATGCATTTTGAGGCCCAAGGGGCCAAAATTTTAAATGAGGCCCCTGTACGAAAAAAAAATATTAGTGTATATTATAATGAGTTCCGGAGTGAAGTCAAATAAAAATAACATTTTATCAAAATGTTTAAAAGTTTTGAAGATACATAAACAAATGCGTGATATGCATGGTTTTGATAAAAAAAAGTTAATTGCCCATAACTAAAAAAATAAAAAAATTAGATTCAATCTTTAAAGGGTACCTATTGATTCATCATGTTTGGTATACTTTCATAGTTTTATATGACGTTGGCCGGTCACTTCACCCTGGAACGTATTGTGTATTATTCAATATTAGGTACCTGATATAATAAATATAATGTATAGATATTAGGTATATAGCAATAAATAATGAATAGTGTATCACTTAATTTATAAATTCTAAATTATAATTTATAAGCTTTTTTTCTAGCTAAATTATCATCGATTTTTTTTAGGTGTTTTATTTAGTGTACATAGCCTATAACGAAAAAAGTAATGGTCAAATTAGAGGCACCTAAATAAATTCTAAGTATCGAGGTTCGGGGGCCATGGCCCCTCCTAGCCCCCCCTTAATCCGGGCTTGAGTAGTGTAGCGCGCGCATGCGTATAAGCGTAAAATCGCAAACTTTGGAAGGCTATAACTTCCATAGTAATGGCTTCCGCAAAAAAGTTCAAATAATTCGAAATTAGCGTTGAAAAAAACGTCTTTTTAAAAAAAATTATGAAATTCGTGAGGGACGCGGTAAAGTGCATTTGTACCTTTTTACTTTAAAGTTTTTGGCCGATGGGGAAATTGTCTCAATCGAGGTGGAAAATTATCCCGTTCCGTTGGGAAACGTCCATGAAACATAGTGGGAAGGCACGGAGGGGGACGTCCCAGATTCTAACAATATGCTGTATCATAGTATAAGGAATAAGAAGTATGCTCAATGATAAGACTGCGCATATTTTTTTAAGGGGCAATGTATAATTTATATAGGCAACCAACAATAAACACAAGTCGACGTCACGAGTATACATTTAATCTTATGCAATGCAGTATGCATAAAAACACAAGACGATGCACATGCGCGAACTAGGACGAAAACACGGTTCGCGTTGATCATACTTCTTATTTCTTATACTATGTGCTGTATAATCTTAAAAAAAAAAAATAGTGGCACAGTGCTACGGAAGCGTAGTAGTGCCAACTAAAAAAAAAAATTATTGTAATTTCGACTTTTAATGTCGACTTTTCGACTTTCAATTTCGACTTTTTGACTTTCAATTTCGACATTTCGACTTTCAATTTCGACATTTCGACTTTTAATTTCGACATTTCTTGCAGTGGAGTAGAGCTTATTTTCAAGTGATCGAGATAATATTATATATTTATTCGATTATTCTAATTTTTATTATTATATATGCAAATTCATTTTTGCATGACTTTTGAGCATAGTCTGTCAATCGGTCGCGTGTTCTGCCTCGACATTTTATTAAGTCTTTTAAATCTACTATTCTCTTACCTCTGTCCTCTGTAATCTGTAACAGGCAAGTGGCAAAAGCATAATGGACTTAAATAATTTGATAGAAAGTTATTTTCACATGAGTTTTAGTTACAATGAAATAATAACACATTTGTCAAGTAATGGGATAGATATAAGTCTTCGTACACTTAAACGAAAACTGAAGCAACTTGGTTTGTACAAACGCATCAATTATACGCCTATGGATATAGTGGGAGAGTATCTAGAAAATTGTATTCTGGGTTCAAATCAACTGCATGGTTATAAGTGGATGCATCGAAAATGCATCGGTGTTGGATTTGTTGTGAAACAAGAAACTGTTAGGACTCTTTTAAAAATGATTGATCCTGAAGGTGTAGACATTAGAAGTCGGAAGAGATTAAGGAGACGAGAGTATTATAATCCAGGCCCAAATTATACATGGCATACAGATTGCTACGACAAACTTAAACCGTATGAAATTTATATAAGTGGTTGCATCGATGGATTCTCTAAATTTATACTTTGGCTGGAAGCGGCACCTTCTTGTAGTGATCCTAGAGCAATAGGAAGTTTTTATTTAAACACGGTAGAGGCATTAAGAGGATGTCCTATTACTTTAAGATTTGACAAAGGTACTGAAAATCGCCACATCGAGCAATTTCAACAGTTTTTACGTAGGAATAATACTTCTCGTCACCCATAATTTTTGTATGGAACCAATCCTTCAAATCAGCGAATTGAATCCTGGTGGAGTATTCTGAGGAAACATTTCACTCAATTCTGGATGGACCTATTTTGTCAATTAAAAGATGATGGACTATTTAGTGGAACATTTCTTGATAGAAACCTGATCAGATTTTGTTTTTTAAACATTATTAAAGTAATTAATTAGTGTTATTTTATTTATTTATATTTAATTATTAGCAGGTGTTATTTTCACGTTGGATGTGAAAGTATTTGTTTTCACGTCCTGCCCTCTGATTGGTTAAATTACGATAAGAAAAAAAATATTGATTAATAAATAATAATTTAAAACAGCATATATTTAAATTATTTATATTATATAATACTAGGTGCCCCACCTTCCTCCGCAAGAAATTATTTTTTTATAATTTAATTTAAAAAGAAATGACTATTTTTTGGTTATACAAATAATATAATATAATTACATATTGTAGTTATTTTTATTGCTAATTTATGAAAATTATATATCCTACATTTTGAATTCAACCACTGAAGTGGAAAATGTTATTCTTTTTATTATAGAATAGAGATAAAGTAGAAAAAAATGTAACAATAAATTATTTGTTCAATGAATAATATATATTTCAAATGGAGAAATGCGAGTGCAAACAAATGAATAAATAATTAATAACAATAATAAGTAAACAAACAAACCGGTTTCTTCCGTCTCCAAAATCAAGTTAGATTCTTATATATATATATAGATAATTAGCACGGACTATCTTAGTCCGTGATAATTAGAAAGTATATTATTACGAATTATCAATATTCAATTAATATAACAAATAATGATATACAGCATAATAATTACATTATCTTTCTATATTTTTAATAAAGGTAATTTTTTTAACTTTTATTAAATTAAAAATATAAAATAAGCACGGCGGCACGGCCATATAGATCTAAAGGTACAACATAATATAAGTTGACCGTGAAAATAAGTATGTATAAACTCTGTGAACATTGTAATAATTACTCGAAAATGGAATTTTACTTATACGCATCTACTACCTACTATAATAGTACTATCTTAAATTCTAAAATCATCGCCATTGAATATTATATTGATTATACGTTTTTCTTTTTTTTATTAGTGTCTAAACCTACTCTTTTGGGACAGTACGATGGTAAAAATATTTCAATTTTCTTCGACAATATCTTTTATAGTAGGAAAGTGAATCTTGTTGGTGAAAAGTAAATTCCCAATTCACCTAGATAAATGTTCAGTGAGTCTTTAATATTAGCAATTTCTATGCACCATAGCATTTTCAAAATATTGAGACTCTTTTTGAGCTATAATAAGCATAAGAAAATGTCGACTTTTATAATTTTTTTTTTTAATTATTGTCGATACAAAATTTTTCACTAAATAATACAACGTTATTTATATGACAGCGTTGTTAGCTGAAATTAAAAAAAAAGTTAAGCGAAATCCATAATAGATACTTAATTGTTGATGAACGTCTGAAGATAAAAATTAGACAAAATTCAAAAAAATCACGAAATTTTTCAAATTATTTTCTATTAAAAAATGTATAAAATGTTCAAGTTTTATAAATTATAGCTAAGAATTTAAAATTTAAAAATAAGATTCTCATAAAAACATACCTAATCAAACAATCTAAAAAATATATAAACACACTTATTTTTTACAGGCATTTTAATTTTTAAGTTTAAACTTGGACAAAATTACAATGTATTAAAACCAAGAATAACAGTTTTAGTTATTTTGTTTTAATTTAAAAATATTGTTCGTGGGTACCTCTAAGTGTAACCAGGGCCGTTCAGAGGGGAGGCAACGGGACCATTTTGCCCCAGGCCCCATTGTTAAAATATTTTTAGGGGGCCCCCATAAAGTCTTGATGTATAATAATTAATAACAAAGAACTATCACCGACCACCGTTATTGAGACAAAAATTATCTTCTTTGCGTCATCCATATAATATTAATACTTAAAATAAAATAAAAATATAATTTAATACTTATACAGTTATACAATACACTAGTCAGGTCAATTATCGAATATGGTTCAATTATTTGTAGTTCATACACCAATAATTCCGATATTGATAGTATTTAACATGTCCAAAACCACTTTTCGAAATATATATCATTCAAACTTAATATACCTATTAACATCTAAACTGAGTATTCAAACTTTATTATTACGTCGTGAGCTATCAAATATAACTTATATATATATAAATTATTTAACGAGCTCATTAGTTCTCCTCCTCTTCCAAACTCTATCCCCTTTAATGTCCCTTCTTACAGTAACCGTTCTGTCCAACTGTCTATATCCCGTCTTGCAGCACAAATTATCTCACTGACTCACCATTTCCAAGAGTATTGACACACTTTGCAATAAGTGCCCCAATAATGACTTCTTTTTTTCACCTTTAACTAAGATTTTACTTTCATATTGTACTAGCCGTAGTGTAATTTTAACAACTATGTACAAAACAGTTTTTGCTATGTTATACCATAGGCGTGTGCAGGATTTTGTGTCGGGTGCAGCATACATTTTAAACCAGCCCTAAAGAACAATAAGCAGCCCACTTATTTTCTTTATATTGCCCCCCCCCCTTAATTCTGTTTAGCCCCACTGTATAAAAATGTAATATTTTATACGTTCATATAATCACTTGTGTACCAGAATCATTATTATAGGGTATAGCCACCTCCCTCCCATATAAATTCATCACTCTACGACTATGCCTATAGCCTATTATAGTTATAAGAAATATAGTAAATTGTAAATAAAAAGTAATAATATTTTTATGTATTATAATATATATTACTCTATACTTTTATTATTATATTAAACATCACATAGCTAATAATATAACACTTATAAGCATATAGTACCTCATTAATAATAAGTATTTATACATTAGTCATAATATTGGAACTCTTAAAAGTTAGGTACGTAAAATAAAAATAAATAAATAGACTTACAATATATAAGTCTGCGATTACTAGGTAGCAAATGTTTAATTAAAAGTACTTGTTCGACAAACAAAAAAAGAAGCGCATCCAATCTTTGGGGTCTTAAGGAGGCTTAGCCCACCCCAAAAGTTTGTCAAGCCCCTCATTTTTTAGTTTTGTAGCATCAAATAATGTTAATCCCCTTAAATTTCAATGGATTTCCGTCTATGTACAGATCTTATTATTATTATTATTCATTATATTTCAAAAAACAATTAACGTTTTAAAAAATGTTATTCTAAATGTTCTATAGTTTAAAGTCGTAACAAAACCACACTTTTTTTTAACGACATCATACTTTATTAAAATCATATTCAGAAGCAGAATATTTTTTGAAGTATTTCAATACATAAAAGTCATAAATCATTGTATTAAGCATAGTATATTAAAGTCTGGTAAATGATACCTGCAAATCTCCTAAAAGCAGGGGCGGATTTACCCATAGGCCACCAAGGCACTGGCCTAGGGCGCAATATTTTTGGGGGCGCAATTTTTTAGTTAATTTTTACTTTTTAGTTTTTCATAATTTAATAATTATATTTACCTAAATTTATATTTTATATTAATTTTCTTTCGTATACAACTTGCATGAAACTAGAGAATGGCTCACGTAGTCACGTCGCAGTAACGTTTTAATTTATAAGCTATAATAACCTTGCCGTTTGAGTCTAATCCTGCGACCAGCGCGCTCCGCCACCGCTAGAGCTTCGACATCGACACTCGACGAGGCAGTTGCCGGCGTTGCCTATGTTAATGCATGGGTGATGGTATACGGGTGTGCGGCGTAAACACGTACAATATTGTGAATGGCGCATGCGCAAAACGCTAGCCAAGGCGGTAAAATATACTGCCTCGAGCCGCCGAGTACGTTACTACCCATGATGGAAATAAGTTATTTCTATCATGGTTACTACATTGTATATAGCCGCTCTACTAGCTAGGTGGGGGACAGCTCGCACAGTGCTTAGTGGAATGACCCGCCTCACCCCGCACCCGGCACCACAATATTAGAATACTGAAATTAATTCTGGAAATCAGGTGTCTTGATAAAGTAATTTATAATAATAAATATCATGACGACGCGCGACGCTGGTACTGTCGCCCGTCTCCTGTATAGTGCATACTGCATACTGCTTAAAAATTTGCTAATCGATTAAGATTATAGAGATTAGAGTGCTCAGATAAATCAAGGCGCAAAATGATTTAATTATTGTACAAGTATACAAATGTACCTATGCAAATTGTATCAATATTTATTTGTTTAGTTGGTATGTATAAATATAAAAATACCTAAATACAATTTTTATAGTTTTGTTTTAGTTCATGGGGCATTACTCCCCCCCCCCCCATGGGAGCACGCCAATGTACGGGGCGCTAGGGTTGTAATACTTAGGGGCGGAAAAATTGTAAGTCCGCCTCTGCCTAAAAGTAATAAGTACTCAAGTAGGTATTAGGTACATATGCTTATTTTAAAAAGTAGGTATTAAAATCTGTATTTGAATACCCATCACAAATACAAATACACTAAAAGTATATATAGTCTTAGAGATATAGAGATACTTTAAAATACATCAAATTTTTATAAAATATATTTTTATCTTATAAATCAAATGAACCGATTTTCATGTATATAATTTTACACCAAAACATTTTACGGAATTTAAAAAACATATTATTGTATGTATTCTCAATATTTTTATTCTCATTTTACGTGATCAAAATTAAAATAAAAAATATATAAACTAAAAAGAATTATTGAAATATAAAGATACTTCGAGAAAGTAGGTATTTAAAATACTTTTCTGAAGTCTAACTTTTCTAAAAAATACTTTACAACACTGAGTAGGTACGTACTACATTAGTTTCGGCAAAACAAATTTAAAATTTTTCAGAGTAGGTAGGTAATAGCCAATAGGTATAACAAACATCTAAGCATGACTTTAATACATAAACGGAAATCCATTAAAATTTCAGGGAGGGCTAACATTGTTAACACAATGATCCCACATAACTTAAAAAGGGGGATTGTTGGACTTTTTGGCCAATGCTAAATTGCCTATACCTAATAGTAATATTATGAATTCTAAATAATAAGTATCTAATATTAAATACATTCATTTTTAATAATTTTACGCTAGTCTGAAAGTTTGATGAGGCCCCTATAGTATGGGCTTCTTCTTGGTATTTTAAAGTGGACCTTTATATCGAAATTGTTAACAGCTTTTCATAATATCAAAAGTAAAAACTAAGTAAGTATCTATCTCAAAATTTGAATAATAAAAGAAAAATTCGGTTCTAAGATTGAAATAATAAATTAGGGGGTCGACATTGTCGAAATTAAAGGTCAAAATGTCGAAATTAAAATTCGAAATGTCGAAATTGAAAGTCGAAAAGTCGAAATTACAATAATTTTTTTTTTTTAGTTGTCACTACTACGCTTCCGTACAGTGCGACAGTGCCACGATTGTATATCTTAATTCGTGGTCCGGAACCATTCACCTATCACCAACGAAAATTGATGATGTGCTCACTACTCCGTTTCTATGTTATCACAACCGTTACTATGTTCTGAGTAATCGGTGTTTTATCATTTTGAATTTCACACCGAGGTTCATAACCATAGAAAACGCACATCGGCAGTGCATTCGGCACAATATCCTCCGTTTACTTGTCATATGCGACTTGCGAATCGAAAGTTAACATGTTATTTGTAATTTAAATTTAAATTTCAAGTTGACACAATTCTACCATGTCTGAACAGAAGGGAGTAAGTTTAACAATTATAATTGCTTGAGAATTATAAGTGCTTAAAAATATTTAATGTAATTTTACAATATTTATTTTATAGAATACTAAACAATTTTCGGACTTCCATTTGAAAGCCTTGTCATCCAGTATTAAAGAACGAAAACTTGTTTTTAAAAATGTTTCAAATGCTGTCAAATCTAGTAAATATATAAATATTAATATTGTTATGGATGTACTGATAGTTATTGTAAACATACACAAATGTTACAGTTATTATAATTTGTTATTATTAAATAAATTATACACAATTTCAGATATTTCAAATGAGGTATTGAATAGTATTAGTGAAGTTTTACCAATTGTTTTTAGTCGTTATCAAGACCTAAAATCACAGTCATATGTCAAAGAATTTATCAAAGTGCTGATGGTCTCAAAACCTGAAGCATGTCTAATTAATTTTACTCCGATATTAGCCGAATATGTCAATACATTTCCTCATTTAAATATATCGTAAGTATTATGTATTTTGAATGTTTAATTTAAGATTATAATTTACATATTACAAGAGTTGTTATCTGTAAATTCTGATAATTCCTTCAAATAGCCAGGTAAGTTTTTATTAAATATAGTGAGAACAATTTTAAGTAACTTAAAAGTTAAAACAGTAAATAATTAATTGGTTGATTAAAGATAGACTTGATTATTTTATAGGTATAATTTGGCAAAATCAGCTTTCTTTATCTTGCAAGTTATAAATGTTATTTTTAAAGTATCATTCAAAGATTATAACGTCTCACATGCAATTGAATTGAAACAGCTTATTAAACTTCAAGCAATACTAATACATTTAGTATCAATATCAAAAAATAAACAGTAAGTAATGTTTTACTTTGTATAATTGTCAATTATTGTATTTCATTTAATTTTTAGATTATGCATGAAATCATTTAATGCAATCAACGATATTTGGATACATGACAAAGGTACATTAGAATATTATGGAGAATGTTTAAAAGAAATTGATTCAAAACCTTACTTACTGGTTATTGAATCATATTTACTTAAATCAATGGCATCAATTGATATGAATCTTGCTAACAAATATAAGGTATTTTTAAATGTTATGTAATATTTTGTAATATTGGTAATAATTTGTTTTTATTTTAAGGAACCATTTTTGGAGGTATTTATAAAAGAAGGCATTGCTTGCAAAACACGGCCAGAGCAAGAATTTATACGACAATGTTCTTTTACTGTTAACTTAGTTTCATGCGATGAGTTCAAGTCAAAATTGTTGCCTCCCATTTTAAAATCAATGCTTCGTAATCCTGAAGTTATATTGGAGTGCATTGCCACAGTTATTTCTAGCATACAATTAGATTTAAGTGCTTATGCTGTCGAAATAACTAAAGGATTTTCTGGTATAAATTACTTATTTTAGATTTAATTTTTCCCATGTGATCTATTTGTTTTTAATTTTAGCTAATATTTATTCTCAAAATGAAAGAGCTAGAATTGAGTCAGCTGATTTATGTAAGCAATTGGCTTTAAAATGTAGTGATGCAACTGTGGTTTCTAATATATTGAACTTGCTATTTAATATTTATCATGGTTCTGAAGGAAAATTGAGTACATCAGAACAAAAAATTAATATTCTACAAGTAATAATTAAATAAAAAATATATACATTTATTATTATTTACATTTATGTTTATAAAACACTGAATATTATTTATTTTCAGGCAATAGGAAATTTTAGCTTTAACACGGTAACTAATGATGATAATTCTCAGCAATTAGCTGAGTTAGCTATAGATCAATTTGTGAAAGTATTAGATAACGAAATGCATGAAAAAACTTTGGTACATGCCATACAAATGTTAACTCTGTGGAGCTCAAATTTAAAAAAAAGAATACCCAAGGCTTTAATTATGTGGTTTATTGTAATTATTTTTTAAGATTTATAAAAACAAATTTTAACTTAAAGTTGTATGAATTAATTATATAATTGTTTAGAAAGGGTATGATAAAAAATCATCTGTATTATCTGTAAAATTATCATATATGGATTGTATGACAAATATTTTCAAAAATGAATACTCAACATATGCAGTTGATGTCATACCATTGTTATTGAAATGTGTTGAAAAATGTTCTCAATCATCTCAAGTATGTAAAACTAAACATAGTCGCAAAATCTAAAAAAAAAATTATACTTGTTTTGAAAATGCAAACAAAATATTTGTTCTTAGAAAATGTATGCATTTATTGAATATTAATATCTTATTTTTAGGCTCCAATTGTGACAGAAGCTTTATATGCTGCATATTTGTTATTACTAATCATAAACAAAAACCCAACACTAAACAATGAAATTGGGTTTACTCCATTATGGAATTTGGTCCTTAATTCAGATAAAGCATTATTTTTAAACGAAAAATTTTTATTATCGTTTACAGATGATGGTATGTTTCCTATATTATTTAATTGCAATATTATCAAACTTAATTATGATCATTGTATAATTTGTTTTAAATTTAGTGTTGAATAAAATATGCATGTTCAGTTTGCTAGTGTTAGACATGAAGTATGATCAAATTAATGGTCCTATTGAACCATATTTAAGATCAATAATTGTGAGTCTTTTGTTAATTAAATCATCAGTCCGTATACAATCTAAAGCAAATGTTTTAAAAGCTGTGTCATTGCCTGGAGGGTCTAAATTAGCTGCTTCACTGCTGAATGCTACTTCACAATTTCTGGAATGCAATGTATATAATGTTTTTTTCCATTAATTTGTATTTTATATAACTACTAAATTGTTTGTAATTAAATTTATTTTATTTCAATTAGAATGATTTAGAAATTAATCCTAAACATTTGGTAGAAACTATTCTCATATTATGCCACAACAGTAATATTGGAGAAGAAGAACAAAAAATCTTGGCTTTTGAATCATTGAAACCTTCACATCATCCTTTAATTGGTATAAATATATATTTTTTAAATTTTATAGCAAATGCTTTTCATACATTTTCATAGATTATTTTATTGTTAATTAAATTTGTAGAATCATATGCTCCAAATCTATGGATAAAAATAGTTAATCGTTTTCAACTAAAACCATCAGTGTTTATCAGATTGTATGAAAAAAAACTCATAAAACTTCTTATAGAAGATTATTTACCTACCAAAGTACGTACATTTTTAAAATAGTTATTTAAAAGTTGACTAAGCCTGACTTTGTTAATTATGATATCAATAGATTTTAACATTGGTGTAATTATATAATTAATTTTTGTTAGGTTTTCTTAGTAATTTTTCAGATTACTTAATTAGAATACAAATTTTAATTGATTGGAAAATAACATATAATATACTATTAATATTAAGTTAATATATTAACTTCATAATAATATTAAAATGTTGAAATGTCTAAATTGATTAAAGATGAATGTAAAATAACTTAGAATTTCTTGATATTTAATTGAATGTGTATTGTCCTAATTAATATGTGTTATTAGTGTATGGAAAATGTTTTGAGTACTGTGACCAAAATTAATGGGGATACAGTTATACCTGCAGTTATTGATAAAGTTAAACAACATTTAGAAGAAAATGATAAATATATTTGTGTAACAGAGATCGAGTATAACATATATTTGTATCCAGAAGGGGAATTGTTCGATAAATCAATTTTAGCGGAGTAATGTTGTTTAAAATATTAACTATTTAACTTAATTTGACTTAAAATATAATATTTGCTTCACAGGAAAGAAAATGAAAATACTATGAATGTTAAAAATATGAAAAGAGAAAGTAAAGCATACTCATTTAAAGAACAACAAGAAGAAATCATGTTAAGAAAGGAAATTGAAGCGAAAAAAATTAAAGAAGGAAAACTTAAAAAACCAGAACTTTCAGCTAAACAAAAAGAAGCTATATCTTTGGAATTAGAAAAAGAAGCAAATATAAGAAATAAATTGAAAAGTGTGAGTATTACAGTTTTTACATATAATAATTTATCTTTATTTTACAATATTACAATTAGGTACCAATAATAAAGAACAGTAAAAAAAAAAAAAATGGAAGTTCAATATATTTTTTCATACTAGGTATCTAACCATATATGTCTTTGTACCCATCCCAGTGGCATTCCAGTACATTTTTATTAGTGGCAGCAGTGCCAGATTTTAAACAGGTGCAACCCTGGGTCCTTTTAAATATGCCACCCTTATCCCAAGAAAAAAAATGTAGTATGTATTACTAATAAATTTATTTCATTATAAACAAATTACGTCAGTTGTAATTATAAAGAAAACAATTATAAATTCTAACAAACAATAATATAAAACCTGACCTAACTTAATAATATAAAATGTATTATATGGACCACGGGGGTAACACAACTTAACTCCCCACAGGTTCACCAATGACCCACCTACAATCATATATTCTATTATGCCTTTTGCCAAACTATAAAACCTACCTATTTAATAGATATTAATGATATTATTAGCATAAATAGATTTTTGGGTAAATCAATAAATGTTTGTATAATAAATTGTTATCAGTTAGGTTTTAGGTGCAATAAATAATTTTTTTTTATTGGTCTTAAGCCCAGCAACATTAGTTGTAGTTTGGTACTGTAGAGTTTTGGAACGGTAGGGAACGTTCGGTTAGAAACACGTTTTTGTGTTTGGCTGAATTTTCAAGTGGGCACCCATAGGTATCTGTCATGCCTGGATGGAGGATGGCCTCTCTCCAGACACCGTGACTGCCCGAAAAGAAGTAAAATTAATTAGAAAACGAGTATTCATGGATAAACATAGTTAGACATCAAGTTGGGTCGAACAGCTTAGATGTTGTAACTCTAAAAGCACTTAATATGTACTTAAAAGCACCAAAATAAAAAATTTAACCGATTATAGTAATCTATGAAATAAAAAAATAGAGGGAAAGTATGTAAGCCCTCTGATGTACAGTATTATATTGAAATATTGATGTTATCCATGACTAGAAATTCTAGAATCATTCAAATACTCACCAGATTTAACATTTATTTGCACGCACCACAATTTACCAATAGTATAGACGTTGGGCGTATAGTGTTTGTATTTATATGTGTATGTTTATGTATAATGGTGCTAAGGTGTATTGATAAAATTATATAAGTATTCTAAATCAATTACATATGGATAAAGATAATAATTAGGGAATACCATTTATTGTCTGTATTTTAATTATTTTCCTTTTGTCAGCTTGTACAGAGTTAGACATGTCTGAATGGCCTGACCGTTAAATCTGTCACTAGTTACTCATAGTTGGTATTTTATTTTGTAGATGAATGACGAAATATTGACTTTGGTTTCAATGATGAAAGGAATTATTGCTGGAAATTCTCTCTTGGTTTCTCAGTCATTAAGATATTTGATACCAGGAATTATCTCAAATTTACAATCAATTATAGCTGCACCACACCTAAAAAAATTATTTATAGATCTAGCATTTTGTGCTTTTCATGCTGATGAAACAAAAAAAACCAAAGTTGTATCTAAAGTTAATAACGATCGCATTAAATTATCAGATTCTCATATCAATGCCATAGCTTATTATACTCTTAGAAAATTAAAGCCAAAATGTATGATTGAAGATGGCTGGTTAAAAGAAAATATTGGTAAGTTGAATAACATAAAGTTTATTTAAATTCATTTTAATGATACTTTTTTTTTTTTAAATATATTTATTAGAAAAAGCAACAATGAGGCTCGTTAATTTGTTTTGTGATTTAACTAAAAAAGAGGGACAAGAATTTACATCCCCATCATTTTGTTATTCCTTCACATTGATCAGAGCTGTCATGTTGGACTTACCTTTTGATCATGAGTTGGTTTATGATTGTTTATTATTGATAAAAAATCAATCAACTGTTCGTCCCAAAGCAACTTCAAAAGCAAAAAGCAATTCAGATCTTCAACGACCTAAATTTTTACCTCGTATTGAAATGTTTCAACTCTTGTCTGAAATAATTAGTCGTACAACAGGCGATCTTCAGGACAAAGCTGTTTTAGCATTTCTATCAGTTGCCGATAGTTGTTCTACTGACGAGAAATGTGATCCAGCTAGCCGAGATGAAATTTTATGTTTATTATCGGCACTTCAAAATCCATCTCGAAATGTAAGGAATACAGCTATTAAAGCTTTACAGAAAGTGGTAGATGCTTTTCCAACATCAAAAAAAGATAATCAAATCATATTAAGAATAACTAAAAGAATATGGATTACCAAATTTGACATTTATGAAGAAAATAGGTATAGTTAACAATTGTAGTAAAATTTATAAAAAAAAAAAAATATATTTATACATTTTTCCTGATTGTTAATTAGTGTTAGTATATTTTTGTTACTAGGGAATTAGCAAATGAGTTATGGGAATCTTCAAAATTGGAAATAAAAATTAATGGACTTCTAGAAAACTTATTAGAAGACGTAGTTCATCCAGTTGCTGATGTACAAAAGGCAGTATCTATTGCTCTTTTTTCACTTTTAAAAGATTCTCCTATAAATGCCACAAATATTGCATTAAAAAAATTACTCACTTTGTATAACAGTAAAATTATGGTAAGTTTTGTAATTTTAAGATATTTTTAGATATTAGGGTACGGTAGGAAAGTATAGGTTTAATTTTTAATTTCCCAAAGATTATTTACAAAATCCGTTTTGTTAATTTATACAATTAAGATCTTATAGAAAAAATTAAAATTGTCTTAATAGTGATGTCCTTATGAAAAACATTCACAGTTTGAAAAGTTATGTATGAACTAGTCCTACTCTGTACAATATCACAACCGGAATTGCATGAATTTCCATTGTATTGCTTGCAAAAGGTCCTAAAAATGACTGAGGAACAGAAAACTTACAATTTAAATTAAAAATAATGTCAACTAATATTAACCCAAAATACCTCTTATTAATACTCCTCTAAAATGCAAACGGTATAATACAACATACTAACTGATTCATACACTTACTTCATCTTAGGAAAATTTATATGGGACTTATAACAGAAACTCGTTTAAAAACTAATAATATACACATACCCGGATACCTCCTTTATTGGACAGACCATCCAGATGACAATGCTCATGCGGGCACTGCAATTTTTAATTTCAACACAAATCCTACACAATGTCTACATAGTACATTACCAATGACCTTTTCTACAGTTTACAAACATTCTAGTTTAATTAAACCACACTCTAGTCACACAATATCATCAGTATACTGCTCACTTGGTCACCAAAATAATCTTCAAACTTTAAAAAACTCCTTTATCATTGGAGGCGATTTCAACGCCAAACATGTAAATTTTGGCTGCTGGTCAAACAACAGCAGGGGACAAATATTCTTAAATGCAATCCTAAACTTTAACTTAAAAGTTAATATACCAAACTAGCTAACTCATTGCTCATCTCACTCAAATAGACAGCCTGATATTTTAGATGTCTTCATTTCACGCATCTCAGATTCAATACATAAGCAAATAGAAATATTTTACTGACTAAAATGACCCAATCCTACTGTGCCTTAGCTGTAACACAACTTCTGTACAAAATACTTCACTTGGTAACAGCCCAACAAATTTTGAAACTATTCTAAAAATATATTATCGAAAAACTACTGCTTAACATCAAATTTAAATCTAATGATAACATAGATAACACAGCCCAATATTCTGTAACTTCATTCCAAGAGTGTAGCTCAATATCTTCCATCTTAATAAACCCAACTAAAAATAAATACAAGTATTAATCAAGCCATCCAGGGACGTGCCCAGAGAGTGGTTTTGGGGGTTCAAACCGTCCCCAAATTGATCTTCTTTATTTTTATAAATAAAAACATTATATTTAAAAAAAGTTAAGCTAGCCGCAAACTAAATCCTGGGCACTACCCTGAGGTACCTTAATTGACCAACCAACTACAAAAAGGTTGGACCACTCTTGTTTAAATGACTTTTCTGAATTTTAACTACTAAACATAACATTTCTGTTTTAGAAACCAGAAGATAATATAGAATTGGATGATTGGCAAGGTCGAGTTGGTGTAGCTATGGCATTGGAACAGTTGTCATTATTATTAAGTGATGATATGGTGATACAATTAGTAAATTTTTTTGTTTCTACAAGTTTAGATGATAGAAATAATGTTGTAAGAGAGCATATGCTTAAAGCTGCAGTAGCTGTTGTAAATTTACATGGAAAAAATAATGTTGATCGTCTAATGAATATATTTGAGAAGTTTTTAAAAAAAGCAACTTCTTCTGAAAGTTTTGATAATGTTCGGTTAGGTGTTGTTGTATGCATGGGAAATTTAGCAAGACATTTAGATTCTGATGATCCCAAATTAAAACCTATTACTAATAGATTACTTGAAGCATTATCTACTCCATCTCAAGAAGTTCAAGAGGCAGTAGCCAATTGTTTATCACCCCTTATGCCATTAGTTAAAGATGATGCATCAGCTATATTAAAGAAACTTTTAACCCGCCTTTTCAATTCTGCATCATTTGGAGAACGCAAGGGTGCTGCTCATGGAATCGCAGGAGTCATCAAAGGTCTTGGTATTCTAAGTTTAAAACAGTATGATATTATGAGTACTTTAACTGAAGCTATTCAAGATAAAAAAAATTATAAAAAGCGTGAAGGTGCATTGTTTGCATTTGAAATGTTGTGTTCGACTTTAGGTCGATTGTTTGAACCATATATTGTTCACGTTTTACCACATTTGTTATCATGTTTTGGAGACAACAGTGAGTATGTAAGGACAGCTACTTATGATTGTTCAAAAGCAATAATGAGCAAGTTATCAGCTCATGGTGTTAAACTAATCTTACCGTCATTATTGAATGCATTGGAAGGTGATTCTTGGAGAACAAAAACTGGTAAGAATACATTAATTATTTGTTTGTATTTAGTATTTCCCAAATATAATTGTATTATTTGATTATTAGGTTCGATAGAGTTATTAGGAGCAATGGCATACTGTGCACCAAAACAACTATCATCGTGTTTGCCTAGTATTGTACCAAAATTAATAGAGGTTTTAAGTGACTCTCATATTAGTGTTCAAGAAGCTGGGGCCCAAGCTTTAAAAGTTATTGGATCAGTTATACGAAATCCAGAAATTCAAGGTAATTTTTTGATACATTTATCTAATATATTATTCAAAATTTCAAACTTAACTAATGAAAAAACTTGTTTGTAGCTATTGTACCGGTTCTTCTTGAAGCTCTTCAAAATCCATCGAACAAGACTGCTCCTTGTTTACAAATTTTGTTAAATACTAAATTTGTTCATTTCATTGATGCTCCATCACTTGCATTAATTATGCCTGTAGTACAACGGGCATTTATAGATCGCTCAACAGAAACAAGAAAAATGGCTGCTCAAATTATAGGAAATATGTATTCATTGACTGATCAAAAAGATTTGACACCATACTTGCCCAATATTATACCAGGATTGAAAAATTCATTATTAGATCCGGTTCCAGAAGTTCGGACTGTTTCTGCTCGTGCTCTTGGGGCTATGGTTCGAGGAATGGGTGAAACTAGTTTCCAGGATTTATTACCATGGTTAATGCAAACTCTTACATCAGAAGCTAGTTCAGTAGATAGATCAGGTGCTGCCCAAGGTCTGAGTGAAGTTGTTGGTGGACTTGGCGTAAATAAGCTTCACAGTTTGATGCCAGGTAAGTTATAAAATTGAATTTTGAATACTAGTTTAAATTTTTTTTAATAATTTATGATTTTTAAATATTCATTTTTATTTATATATAGAAATAATTGCAACTGCAGAACGTACGGATATAGCCCCTCAAGTTAAAGATGGTTATATCATGATGTTCATATATATGCCAGGTGTATTTAACGATGATTTCATTCCTTATATAAATCAAATCATTACACCTATTTTAAAAGTAAGTTTCTTATATAATAAACTATTTTATCAACAAATCTTTTTGTTTGCTAAAATAATGGATATTTTAATTATATCCAATGGTTTCTAATGTAAAATACTCATTATTTCTATATTAATTAACATTTTTGAAAATATGTTTATATATAGTTTGAAGTCATTACAATGCTACATTATTGAAGAGAATATTCTTGCTATTTTGTTGTTAATTTTTAAATCCTTATTTCTTTAAGTTGCAACCTACATTTTTATTTTTTAGAGTAGGTATTTTGATTTTTATAAATTGAAAAAATATTAGTTTTAAAAACGTTCATAGGTTTTTTAGTAATTTGTTTATGTCTGACGTAAAATTCTCTTAACTTAGTTAATCTTTACATCATTTTCAATACTTATTACTGTATAAGTATTCATATGCTAATTTTAAATTTGTTTAATTAGTTTTTTATACTCTTATTAGTTATAACTTATAACTTATATTTCTAAGAAGTCCATAAAGGTAATAATATAAAACAACAAAAGAAAATATATTGAAAATGATTCTTTCCTTTTAGTTTCATTATAACTGCACTGTCGTACAGTGGACGGCTAAAAGTACAATTTCAGAGCTGCGGCCAGCCACAACAATTAACCGTAGTTTGAAAACCATACCTTGACTGATTTATTCATATAAAAAATAGAAGTGTATAAAATAAAGAATAAAACCAACATCATAATATATTCATGAACACAATGTAACAGAAATAAGTGATTGACTATAGTTCTTATTAATATTTTTTTTATATGTTTATATATAATTATTAATTAACAATATTCATATTATATCTAAATTTAATAACAAAGGAATAAAAATGGTTGCTCAATTAGTTAGTTACGTATTAGGTTATTTTTTCTGTTATTCTCTAAAATCTAAATTGTACATCAATTTGAGAAAATATATTGTTATCAGTGCTTCATTGTCGACATTTGGTGTCACAACCGGAAAAAAACATTGTGTACTTATTATAAAATATTATGCTACATAATTTATAATTTTAGGCTTTGGCAGATGAAAATGAATTTGTTCGGGAAACTGCGTTAAAAGCAGGTCAACGAATTGTAAATATGTATGCTGAATCTGCAATACAACTACTCTTACCTGAACTTGAACGTGGTTTATTTGATGACAATTGGCGTATCCGATTTAGGTAAAATTATTATATTTATTTTAGTTGAATTTTTATATATTTTTTTTTATATTTTACAGTTCTGTTCAATTACTTGGTGATTTATTATATCGCATATCTGGTGTGTCTGGTAAAATGAGTACAGAAACTGCTAGTGATGACGATAATTTTGGCACAGAACATTCTCACAAGGTTTGTAGATTTTTAAATCAAAAATAATGAAAATATTGTTTATAATATTGGCTACTGATATTATATTTATTGATAATTATTGTAAAAACAACATGATAATTGTCAAAATGTTATTACATTTTTTAAGGCTATTATTGGCACCTTGGGAGCGGAAAGACGTAACCGGGTACTAGCCGGTTTATATATGGGTCGTTCTGATGTTGCATTAATGGTTCGCCAAGCTGCATTACACGTATGGAAAGTAGTTGTCACTAATACTCCACGTACTTTAAGAGAAATATTGCCAACTTTATTTACACTACTGTTGGGATGCTTAGCTAGTACTAGCTTTGATAAAAGACAAGTTGCTGCAAGAACTTTAGGAGATCTAGTGAGAAAACTAGGAGAACGTGTGCTACCAGATATAATTCCTATTTTAGAAAGAGGTCTTGAGTCTGAACAAGCGGATCAACGTCAAGGAGTTTGTATTGGCTTGTCAGAAATTATGGCATCTACTAGTAGAGAAATGGTATTGACCTTTGTAGATAGCTTAGTGCCTACTGTCAGGTAATTATTCGTAAGACTTTAAAAGTATTTGTTGCTTATAAAAATGAATTGTATTTATTTGATTATTTAGTCGAGCTTTAGCAGATCCCTTACCATCTGTAAGACAAGCTGCTGCTAAAACATTTGATAGCCTTCATTCAACTGTGGGACATCGAGCATTAGATGATATTTTACCATCCATGTTAAATAATCTGGTATGTATAATAAATAACAATACACAGTAAAACTCGCTGAAGACACTTTTCAATGGACTAGCTCAAAAGAGCATCTTAAGTCAGAAAGCGTCTTATGCAAGAATTGGTGAAAAATCTTAGGTGGTTAAAATATTGAGTTTATTTATTTATTATAGTAAAACAGGTTTATTTATAAATTGTAATGTACAGTAGAACTCCGATTATCCGGACTAACTAATGTCTAGGGTGGTCCAGATAAGCAAATATCTGGATGATTGACTTATGGCATTTTAAAAGTTATATAGTGACATTGTAAAACGACAATTCACTTGTTATAACAATTGACAGACTAAACTGTGCGACGATTAGACAACAACTGACCATTGGCGCAATTATCTGTGTTTTGTTGGAAGTTTTTTATACAATAATTCAGTTTTTAAGTAGGTTATAAGCATTTTTAATTTACATTTATTATACATGCTATAACTCACTTAAAAACTGAATTATTTTAAAAAAACTTTCAACCAAACACAGATAATTTCCTTACCATCAAGTTTCATAATAGGTTGATTTATTTTAATTTTTAAGCTAACTGCATAATACTTGAATTTCTGAGCGTCAGACGGAGAAAACACATGCGGGTGTGGCGTCCTCTTTAAATACCGACCTTTTTTTTCGTCCGTTTGATTGGCGTTTGGATAATCAGAGTTCTACTGCCCATTTTCCTAACCGACTGATTGGCTGATTCATCATCGCCTGGATAGAACCGCCAAAGCTAAGAGTATGAAATTTAGGTGTCAGTAGTTTGTTTAATAAAACAAGGATTTTAAGATTCGCACAGTGGTGGCTAGTGCCTAGGTGTACAGGTGTGCGCACACCTAGATTAATATAGATTAAATAGTAAAAATGTATTTAAATTTTAATTCAATATCTGTTAAACTGTATTTATTCTATAATACAAAATTCAATTTTAAAAACATTTGAGACTCGCTTAAACATGACAGTTATTATACTCCTAAAATGTAGAAAAGATATGCAATAAATACACATAAACTAGTCTGCAGGTCTGTCAGAACACCGTCGGTTTTGAAATACATTCGGCCATTGAGTGGTGGGGGTTAACAAATAAAAGAGACCTTAGTATCGCCATATTGGAATTATTATCCCGTATTTTCTATTTTTATTTTTTTATTTCAAAATGTTGTGTTGGAAGTTTTTTAAAGAACTTTTGCAATAATGGCATACCATGATATACTTAAAACATCCCAATTAACCATTGTGTGCATCACCAAATATTTTACCCTTCGAGTCGCCGCTGGATTAACAGTGGACATTTTTTGTTTATAAATGGTGGCTATTGATTACTCAGGCAGATCAGGTACAAGCAAGCATCAAATTGTCAAGTTTACATAGCCTTGATTAAAGAAACTATATCTTATAACCAAATGTATATTTGTAGATTTTTACTGGAATACTAGATCGATTTTACAGGAATCTTGGAGATTGTTTTTAGATATTTCAGAAAACTAGATAATAAATAGTTTAATTTAAATCACCAAAGTAAAATATACCAAGTGCTAAATCCAATTTGTGATTTGCGGTTACCCATCTAGGTCGAATTATTTCACTAAACTAGGTACACTGACACCAGTTTGTCCATGTACTGAGGTATACTAAAACTGAGATACATGTATATAGCGTATATACTATTTAAGATTTGCAACATAAAAAAACTGCACAAGAGCAAAGCTCGGTTATTTATCTAGTGTATTCTAAAATTATAAAAAATACAAACACAATTTATATCACTTTTTTTATGTACTTGGAAAGATAGAATTTATATGTGTATGATTTACATTCCAAGTATGTGCTTTAGCAAGGTTTTTAATTACTCTAATAGTTTATCGTTATGTATTGATCAAAAGAACGAAGCAAAAGCAAGTCTCTTAACAAGTGGTTTTACATTAACTACTGTAGGAAATATCCTACACCGGTGGGACCGGTGTAAAACAACGTCTTAAGCGAGTCTTACTGTATCAATAATGTATACCTAAACAAATATTTTTGATTTTAGAATAACCCAGATTCAGAAATCGCTGAGAGAACTTTAGATGGATTACGCCAAGTGATGGCAGTTAAATCCAGAGTAGTTTTGCCATATTTAATACCTCAATTGACTCAACCACCTATTAATACAAAAGCTTTATCAATTTTAGCCTCAGTTGCCGGAGAAGCTCTTAACAAATATTTACATAAAATATTACCTGCCTTATTAACTGCACTATCTAAAACTGAATCAGCTGCTGAGGTAAAGTAATTAATATTATTTTTTATATGATATTTAACAGCAAAATTATTTTATCAGGAACTAGTATATTGCCAAGCTGTTGTGCTAGCAGTTTGTGATGATGCTGGAACTATGGTTGATTTACTATTAGATGCCACACAAGCAGAAAATGTTTCTCAAAAACAATCAGCATTACAATTATTAGCTGTATTTTGCACACATACAAAAGCAGATTATAGTTCGTATGTTCCTAAACTTTTACATGGAATAATTTATCAATTTAAAGATCAAGATGAGAAAAATTTACAACTAGCTTGGGAAGCTTTGAATGCTGTTTGCAAAGTATTTTATTATTTAATTTATTTCAATTTTGTTCTTCATAGTTGATATATTTTTTTATTTATTATAGTCTGTGGATACAAAACAAAGTAATCATTTAGTATTTGAAATACGTCAAGCCATAAAATTTGTGATGAGTGATTTCAAGCATTTAGAATATCTTCCAGGTTTCTGTATACCAAAAGTAAGTTAAATAATGAATAAAAATAATTATTTTATTACCATCGAAAATTCTTAATCTCCATAAAGAACTAAAGAAGTAAAAAAAAATTTTTATTATGATAAAAATATAGTGCTTCAAAACAAAAGTTGGTCTAAAAATGTAATTTCCCTTGACCCGTGATGTAATAAAATCATAGTATATATTATATCTAAAATTATACATTTGTGATAACTACTTAGTAGTTAGTATGGTTAAAAATTTCATAAAAATAAAAATAATTTAACATTTAAATCATATAAATATATTTCTAAAAAAGTTATATCTATATTTCTTAAAATATTTTTATCATTTTCATAGTATTAATAATGGTTTCAGGGTGGTTTAAGATCGATTAAAAATAAAAATATACAAAATAGCACAGATATACAATATTATATCTACTCTGATATTTTAAGTTCCAACCAATGCATTATTATAATGTATAGTGAAGAATTGAAATAAATATATACAATATAATTTGTAAATACTTATACATAAAGATGAATAGATTGTATACGGTATACCTACCAAATAAAATTAACAGTTAATATATTATTTAAGTTACAAATTTAAATTTTAAATTTTCTTAAAATATAAGTAAAAACATTATTTTTATAATATATAATATAAATAGAAGCTAGATAAAATCCCGCCACACTTATACAACATATACTCGTTGCGGAATAAGAACATGACCAGTCGCGCATTCAAAACAACTTCCTCCACCGCACCGCCCACCATAGTGGCAATTACCGGCTTTGTATATGGAGTGCCTCATGTGTCAACAGAGACGTACACGTGCTTATAAAACAACACAGTGTATGCGGTTCACATTTTAAACAGTGCTGTATAACTGTGAACAGATGTTTGGGGAACCAATGAGAAATCGGTTGCGCGTAATGGACGCTAATCGGTCCGCCGCCTGGTCATGTTCTTATTCCGCGCCGAGTATAGAATACAATTAGTGGGGTAATGAATTACCCCCGCGCAACCTACTAAAGAGTGAAGGTTAAGCCTCTGCTCAGTTTTAGAAGATTTATTTTAAATGTCTTCTTTATTTAAAACATTTGATAAATCTAATTCAATAGCTATAATAGACAACTTAGAGATTCAATTTCTAACATAGTTGACCTTGTTATTCATTTAACGCATTCCTGAAAATATTGTTTCACTAGAGGCAGAACTTGTTGGAAAGTGATAAATGTAGCGATTTATATTAATTCAAAAGAAAAGTTAGGGGACTTAGCCCCCCCCCCTAGTTACGCCTATGTTTATAACTTGTAAATTAATTTTTTTTCTATAATTATTTTAACTGTACAAAATAAATACTAAGCATGTATTTTAGATAGTGTATCTATTGGAGCATGTGATATTATGACATAACGCATAAATGAGACATTTAAAAGCACATAAAAGCACAATTTTCTTACAATAATAAATCTTGAATGATTAGATTTTTCTTATCATTTATTTCACTAAAATTTAATTTTGAATATTTGATTATTTAAAGGGAGCTGATCCATTTGTACCAATATTTAGGGAAGCAATTCTTAATGGTAGTCCAGAAATCAAAGAGCAAGCTGCTCAAGGTTGGGGAGAAGTTGTTAAAGTAGCTGCAAAGGAAGGATTAACTTCTCCTGTATTAAATATGACTGGACCACTCATTCGTATTTTAAATGAACGCTATACGTGGAACATAAAATCAGCAATTTTAGAAACAGTTGCTTTATTATTAGCCAAGGCTGGTAGTAATTTAAAACAGTTTTTACCCCAGTTGCAAACAACATTTTTGAAAGCATTACAAGACCCAAATAGACAAGTTAGGCTTAAAGCAGCCAACGCTCTAAGCCATCTTATTGTTGTACATTCTCGCACAGAAACAATTTTTGTTGACCTACATTCTGGAGTAAAAAATTCAGAGGATATAACCATTAAGTAATTAAACTAATAATACAGAATATAAAATTACTTTTAGATTATATTCTTTTTGATTACTTTTCCTCAGAGAAACAATGCTTCAAGCTTTACGTGGTGTTATTTCACCAGCTGGTGATAAAATGTCAGATCAGGTTCGAAGAACTGTATTTATGACTTTAAGAGAAGGACTAGGAAACCCAGAAGATACTATTAGAAGTGGTACTGCTGGTTGTCTCGGTGCTTTATGTAAATGGTTATCTCCTGAACAATTAAACGTTGCTTTAAACGATCATATTTTAAGTAAGTATAACTTATTCAATTTTATTTTCATGTTATTCCATATTAAATAAAAATTTACATTTTCAACAGTTGATGATCCTTCACTAGATCCAATATTGAGACACGGTAGAAGTTCTGCATTGTTTGTTGCTCTTAAAGAATCCCCAGACACCGTTTTTAGTTCATTATATAGTGATAAAGTTATAAAAACAATTTTATGTCATTTACAAGCTGATAAGGTAACAAACAATTAATTATTTATAACTCAAATAATATATTTTACCCATATTTAATTTTTAGATTTCTATTGTGATGAATGGAGTTAGAAGTTGCGGATATCTATTTTTACACTTAATGAATATTCGATCAATAATACCTTCACAGCTTTTAAGTCCATTTACCAGAGTAAGTAAAACAAAAAAAAACTAATGTCATAATTTTTTATTTTATACTATTTTGAATAATAAATTTTAGTTGATGAATCAATCCAGTAATGAAGTTAAGCAATTAGTTGCACATATCTGTTCATATTTAGGGAAGTCTGGTATTACTATATCTCCAGAATTTCAAAAGGCAACCATACCAATGTTAGTAAATGGAACTAAAGAAAAAAATTGTTATGTCAAATCTAATAGTGAAATAGCTTTAGTTGCTGTTCTCAAATTGCAACAAGGTGATGCAACATTGCAGGTAAATACAATTTCATTAGTGACTATAAATTTTATTAAATTGCCATAAAATATTCAATTTATATTTTAAAATTTTAAATAACAATTGTTAGCCTCAAAATAATAATTAAAAAAAACAGCTTCATCAAATAAATTAAAGGTTGGTGCCTGATGTGGGGCAGTGGTTGGCTGTAGTCACTAATTGATGCTGCGGTCAAGCATCGTCCGGCATCACAAGCTCCAGGATGGGTGACCTCCCGGGTTCTTTGCAACAAATCCTTCCCCCACATAAACATGTGTTCCTAACACAAACCGTAACTCCCACAAAATGCTGTCAATTTATGTCTAAAAAAAAAAAAATGTAATTAAACTAGTTAATAATAGAATTATTATTAATAAAAATGTTTATTTTTAACTTATATTTTATATGCAGCCTGGACCTGAAATGGAGGTAAACAATTTATGCATAAAACTTTACAATCTATAATATTAATAAAAATAACAATAATATACTAATATAATATTTTATTTTCTTCTATTTTAGGCTTGTTTGAATTTATTGGATACTGGTGCTCGTGAAGCACTAAATGATGTCATAAATAAAGTATTACGTAAGGTTTCAACTCAAATGGACACCAAAATTGAAGAACTGGATGATACATTAATTACTTGAAATGTAATGCATTATAAATCAATTAATGTACTCACATTAATTTTTGTGTGTACAAATAATCAGATTAATATTAATAACTAGAATTATATACTATATATAATATTTTTATGCTCTTAATTTCAATAATGTATTAATTCTCCCCATATTGTACATGGTCATTAAAAAGAAATCAAAATGTAATAAGTAATTACATTGCTGTTTAATATTTTGTACATTTATTTTTATGAAATATTTAAATGTTCGTATTCAAAATGATAATTAAATGATGGATACAATATATATATATATATTTTTAATACATACTACGCATATCCAATTATGATTTAATTAAAATACATCATTAACTAAGTTCTTTCTATTTTAATCATCTGGATATTAAATGTGTTCAATAAAAATACTATAAAATGTTTTATTTATAACTGTTGGAACTCTAATATTTCCTTTTTGACATAACTATAGAATTGCATAGAATGTATAATAAAACATGAATACATGCACAACAGTAACAAGTTTTAAGTTAATGTTGTATCATTAGTATATTATCAAAAATATTATTTTATCATATATTTTTATGTATTAAAATGTATATATTTAAAAAATGCATAAACCACCCAATTATGCAACTAATTTACAGGACTTTTGAGTTTTGACTAAATGAGAAGCATTGTCACTAGTTTTTTAATTAAAAACATTATATTATAACGACAGACTTATAATGAACGTATATGCTTTAAACTCACATGTTAAACATATAATTTTATCATACAAAAACTATTATTTTTATTTAATAATTTATATATATTTTATTTCTAATAAAATAATATGTAACAAGTATAAAATGTAATTAGTTAGTCAATTGAATTTTACTATTTTCTTTATTTGTTATCATTTCTATTAATTCCTTTTGAAGTGTAGTAGGTATTTCCAATGTGATTATATCATCTTTATTTTTCAATATACTAGCTAATTTTAACAGGCATAGTTGTCGTAAGTCCATAGCTGGCATTTCAATTAAAACCCTTGTTCTTAATGGTACATTGATAGGATGTTTAAATTCAAGACGCTTATGTTCTTCAGCCCAAGGTGTTGCAATGAATATTTCTCTTCCAGCAACAACCATATGACTCTTTGATATACATTCTCTAGAAATATCGAACAAAAGTTAACCTCAAACAGATAAGAAAGAAAATAGCATATTAGCAAACCTAAAAGTCCATGAATGTGTAGAAAATGTATTTACATCAACAAATTTGTTTGGATCTAAAATACAGTAGGTTTGTTCTTTATTGTGAAAATTCATCCAATTTACTTCAATGCTATAGCAGGTGTTGTTTTGAAAACGCACATACGCTGGTTTCCTTTGGGCAATGCCAAACTGATCACCCATTAAAGCCATTGTCAGTATAACATTGCTCCTTGAGTTGTATAAAAAAAGAATATTTAGATAATACATAATAATTTTAAATGTTTGGATTTTTAAACAAGAATTAACAATAAAATAGTTGTACAAGGCACAGAAATAAGAATCAAGAAATTTTTTGACTATTAAATTCCAACAAAACAATATAAACTTTGATTACAGAAAAACCAAAATTTCACATAATAAAAGTAGAAACTTATTTACTTGTTACAGATATACAGTTAACTGGACTCTTATTTTTTAAGATTTTGATGTATAGATACTAAAAACTGTCATTATAAGAATAATCGTAGCAAGATATATACAAGTACAATTATCAATAACAAGTTAAATCAAATCATTTAATAGATGATTATAGTTTGTCTTCAAATTTTCATTATCCATGAAATATTGACATTTATAAACAGTTTAACAATATGAATTAAACCATGACAAAATATAGTTGTGAATTCAATACAATTAGGTAAACGTAATTCTAACTACTAAATAGTAAAATAAATTTTAAAATGTAATCAATATTCAATACGAAAAACAATTAAAACACAAATGAATACCACAGACAAGTGAGTACTGAGTAGTGAATACTAACTATATTGTGCAGACGTGCAGTAGGTAGTGCATAGAAATTAGAAAAGTAATAAGTGAATACTATAAAAAAAATAGCGACAACTTAGCACTTACTGCACTAAACTACTATAAAATCATGACAAAATAACATCAGTTCAGAGTTGTATATCACAGAATAGAAACATAAAACATTAATATTTTGAAAATCTTATATCATAGAGTTATCAGTTAATCACTATCACTATTCATCCACAGTCCACACGATTAATCAATAATCGTGATCTTAAACCACGTTCATTGATCATATCATAGAACAATTATATTAAACAATATAATATTATATATTATATATTATTATATCTGTGTATCAGAGTATTACAGTAATTTTATTATCATAATATTATACAATGAATAGAGCTACTCAAGGTTTATAGATTCTAGTTTAAAATAACCTTGAGTAAAGCGTATTTTACACGTATTTTACACTAGGTAAGAAACTTCTACACTCCACACTACGAGAAAGAACCCCCTTGTCGCATGCAGAGTGCAGACTGAAGGCATTTCCTCACTTTGTGCCATTTATTGTATGCCAAATTCGTGGCGATGCGCGGAATCTGGATGAGAATCATTTATCGATGGGCAACCATACTATCTATGACTGGGGTCCGTGCCATATAAGATATTAGATAGACCTATTGGCTAATGTTTATACCTTAGGGAGGTAACCACAGTGAATCACTGAATCTAGATAACGATGGGGATCAAGTTGAAACGTCACCTATGCCAATGACCAAACATAGATTAAAGAATACTACGTGATATAACTACGTAGCAACAAGGTATGCACGGAAGTTCAGAACTTTCTAACGGTCAGATTCATCGGTAGGCATAACGTAGCGTTTAGTAATAGTATTGTAATGGTGGTATTATTAAATAGGTAAGCAAGTGACGTGTACGACAGATTGGAACCAAAATTCAAGTTTCGACCATAGATATATTAGAACAATACATATAGAACATATACAAATACAACAAGTTAGAACTATATGTCTATGATATGGACATTTGCGACCATATGATGTGTCATGGTGTATAAATATTATGAATACTTCCTATGAAACATTACCGCGACAGTCCACAAAATTATATTTACAATGTTCATGCCGTTCATGGGCACAACAGTTTACAGTACAGACTACAGACTGCGACTGCCTGACTGCAGCACAAACGGTATGATAATAATTGATAAGAAAATTACGCACTATCAGTCATAATCGTTTTTACCACGGAAGTTGTATATTTTTATTTGAAAACTATCATGACCACACGTCTGGTCCCACCATCTGTAGTTTTGAGTTCTATACTTCTGCTTTAACTCCTAACCTTAAATTTCCAATAATGAAGAACAAAAGACAATTTTTCACTAATTGTAAAATACTGGACAAATTTACATGCAATTGAAATAAAAAAATCACATTTGTGATGTTAAGATGTTATCACGCTCTAGAGAACTTCGAAATTTTGCTTATAAATGATAAAAATTTTAGTACGAAATATACAAAGGCAAAGACACGAGGTAGTGTCAAATATTGTGTTAACACTGAAAGCAAATCAATTTTTTTTATTAAATATTAAATTATTTTCACATCAAATTGATCCGTACGCACGAATTGTAAATAAAAATTTCGTTCAGCGGTGAAGTGAAATCCATGTACGTTGGAGTATTATAATTAAGTTGTTGTACCGAAAGCAGTGTTTAATCAAATGCTGGGCGACGCCATTTTCCGCGCCCGGAGAGGGGTATCTATTGCTTGGAAATAAACACAAAATGGGTTCGTTGTTTTGAATACTCAAAAATCATTTTCTACTCAAATTATTAGTGGCAATCATATACGACTTGTGAATAATTAAATTCTCTCGTATCTTATTAATCCATAGAAGATAAAATTTTATCCACAGGTACGCCTTTTCCTATATTGATTGGTTTTTGTTAGTTCTGATGGAAAATTGTTTTTAATTATATTATTATCGGTGACATTAAAGTAGTAAAATACTATCATAAATTTATATTAGTATTTGATTGTTTTGAATGAAATATAATAAATAGTAAAATTTGATTACTCATTTCGCTTGTAAGTTGTGACAAAGCTTAATAGATAAAGACAATAGGTATATAAAGTATTATTTTATTGTTAATTATTTTCATTTTTAAGTTGTAATACCCTTAATGTTGTCAATCAATATTTCAAGTTTTCTCTACAAAATACTTTCCCTCCAAATTCACATATTAATTTATTTCATCGATTCACAGTTAAATTTAAAGCAGTTTTTTTTTTGTTTATTATTCAAAAATAAATAGGTACTATGCTATTGTTGAATTGTTTTGATAAAATTACAAATTGTATTCGTTTCTCTCAAATCCCTAGTACCAACTACTTTTATAGTGTTATGCTTTTCATATTTATTATCCTATTGTTTTGTACCTGATTTTGTATTTTTTAATCAATAGTCAGTAGGTATAAGCTATAGACAGTTATATTATTGTGAAAGCAAATTTTAATAATTCCAAACTGATTAAACCATATTCTCAAGTACTATTCTATCTTAAAAATACTTTAGAAAAATATTGGAGTTAGAATTGTTCAGGATTAAATTAGTTTATATAATAATGCTAATTAGTTCAATGTTTGTTTCATATTTTTCAGCTTTCCGATGATTTTAAATTTACATTTGAAAATGAATATTCAAATATCTCTATGTTTAAAGTACAAAGGTAATTATTATATGGTTTTCTACCCTTACTGAATTGTATTTGTTTGTTATATTGTTTATATGTATATCCTATTGCCAATAGAGATTTCCATTAATAAATAAATATAATGTTTAACTTTTTTTCAGATTAATTTACTATCAAATAATAGTTAATAAATGTTGATTCACGAAGATGGCCATGAGAAATAATTTGAATAGCACTTTCAAAACTAGCAGTTATAAACACGTAAAACGACCAAACGGTAAATACGGGAATTTGTCATTACATAGTGGGTTTAGTAAATGTGATATTTGTGGAAAAAATTTTCAAAGAATGAAGTTATTTGATCATATCAGGCAATCTCATCATCAATACTTTTGTTTAGTTTGCAAAGCTAGATTTAAGATACATAAAGACTTGATATGTCACTTACAAGATATTCATCAATTAGTAGCTTCAGATAATCTTAACAAATCTCAAGATGTATTTTGTGATAGTGTTAATAAAAGGTACTTTGCTCAGCCTCTACTTTCTTCTCGACTTCCAATTCCGTCTACTACAAATTCTCAATTTTTAAGTAGTAGTTCTGAAGATGATGAATTACACTTAGATAACATAGATGTAATGGACGTGGTTTTGGGTACTAAAAATTGTGAACAACGTAAAGATGAATTGGAAATAAGTGTTGTTATTGATGACATTATAAAATATGTTATAGATGATGTTAAAGCTGATGACCTTTTTGAAAGCACATTACAAGACTTAAGTTGTTCTGATATATCGGTGACTGATGAATTTGATAACAAAACTCTTAAAAAATTAGGTGGTTCAGAAGAAGATAATTATCAAACACATTATTTTATGTCTCAAACAAATTGTGACAATAGTCTGTCTGCAAATATAAATTTTTCTGAAAATAATGAGTTGTCAATTAACACATTAACCCAATCTCCAATCACTATGGACTTGATATCTGTACAAGCATTACAAAATCTTGAAGAAGAATTTAAACTTGGAATTAAAAATATGTCTACAGTTTTATCAGAAAAAAGTCCATGGGTAAATGGACCAGAAGCACTACAAAATATTAATCACTCAACAGAGAATGACAATCTTCTTGTTATGGCTCTAACTCTAGATCATAAATTGACAGATATGAAAATAAATGCAATACTTAAAGAATGCATTAGAACTTCATGTTTAACTTGTATATACTGTCACAATTCAACTTGTATTGCTGTGAATGGTAAACAACTAGCACTGCATATGATAGAAAAACATCGTTTTATGACTGTAAAAAATGAGTCTTCTGAAGATGTTGCTAATATATTAAAATCAAATTTGAATGCTTTAGAAAATGTTTATTTAAACTCTGAAAACTATGACTCTACCGATGATTTAAGTCATACGCCGTTTAATAATACTTTCTATTGTTTCAACTGTCAATTCACATCAAAACAAATGAAAGAAGTAAACTCTCATAAACGTAGTGTTCATTCAAGAAAAACTTATGACTGTATAATGTGCAAAATAACTTTTTCCAATTATGGAGAACTGCACTGTCATTTATGTCCGGGTGTGGATCTTGGAGTTTGGCAAAATTTATCATTTAGATGCTTATTTTGCGGCCAGGGTGAGATTCCATCTGCATTTCGATGTATGGTTCATTTAAGAAAAGCTCATAATGCATGTGATTATTGTTTGGAAACATTCTCCAATCAACAAAGTTTAGCATTGCATGTTAATAAACATAAAATGAGGCATATGTGTTTGAAATGTAACATTACTTATCTTAGTAAGAAGGATATTTTTGAGCATATGTTTTGGAAGCATAATAGGGACAGCAAAGAATGTAAATCATGTTTAACAAAAAAATGGCCTTATACATATCATTTTTGTGTTCCGCCTGCAATGTTCACATGTGATGAATGTAGAAGAACTTTTTCCAATGCTTTATTATTAAGAGTACATGAACGATGGCACTCTGGAAATGTTCCATATGAATGTACTACTTGTTCTAATAAATTTATTTCAAAAAAGTTACTTAAGAAACATGAACTAATTCATAAAGAAGTAATATCTCCTGTAAAAAAGAAAAAAAAGAAGAAGAAAAAAGGATTTGACTATAATCTTCCTCCACTAAATCTTTCTTCTGATAGTGATACTGAGAAAACTCCTCGTCATAAACCTGAAAAATATTTAAAATCGCCAAGTCCAAGTGGTAATTATTGGGATTATGTTAGTAAACAAAAAAAAGAATTAGTTCATATTGCATTACTAGATCATGACTATACTTTATTATCCGCAACTAGTCAATCTGAATTAATAAAATCTCCTCCATATCCAGATGAATTAGCAGCTATTGTAAATGGTAGTGAAAATATACTAAATAACTCTTTTAATATTTCTTGTCAAAGATCATCATGTTCGTCACACTGTAATTCATCATCTTCTTCATCTAGTTCATGTGGGTCAAATTGTTCATGTTCTTCATCATGTTCTTCATCGTGTGACTCTGATAAGGAGGAAAAGAAAAAGCCAATAATTGAAAGTCCAAAAAAACACAAAAAGAAGAAAAAAGAAAAAAAAATCAAAGTTTTAAGTGCCAAGAAAATAGCAAATTTTAATTTGTGTGCATTAGAATCTGATTTAGAAAGCGAGTTTTCAAATACAGATAATGAAGAATATTATGATATTAATCCAGTCCCTTTGCATCCTGAAGTAAATAATAAAGAAATAATACAATCAAAGCAAGAAAATCTTATGGAAAATACTGAAATTTTACCTATAGTGAACAGTACATTAATACCTTGCATAACTTTACCAAATGATAACAGTTTTAAATTGTCTAACCCTCATCAATGTACAGACATTGAATCTCAGTTATTAAATAATAGTGAATCAATTGGTTTACCAAATAATGAATTTAAAATAGCTGATGAATATGAACTATATAGTAGTAATTATTCATCATCTATAAATAATATATCTCCACCATTCAATAATTTTTTATTACCTAATGACGATAGGGAACGTATTGGGAATAACTTAAACAAAAATCCAGTTACTATATGCAATGGCAATAATAATTTACAAAATATAAAAGATGAATTAAATTTGAGTTTGAGTCATGGTCAAAAAGTTGTACACAATTATTTTACACCACAGAAAACAAGAAAACGTCTCCATTCTTCATCACCTACAAAACGACAAACAAAACGTAAATTAAAAATTAAGGCGTCCAAAGAAACTCCTCTGTTATCGAAAGTAGTAGCAAGCATTCCTTCACCACTTTCAATTAACTCTTCTTATTCTACATGTTCACCTAATTTATCCAGAAGCCCTATGTTGTCAAACGATACTCGTCAGTCTAAACGGCAACCGAAAAAGAGAAAATTTTTTGGGTATGAGAGTAGTGATGAAGAAAAACTACAAAATGGAGATTCATCTTTTTTAGTTCAGCCATTATCCCTTCATATTCCATCTGTGACAAAAAAGAAACAAAAACGGAAACTTAAATCAGTATCACCACTTCAACATCAACATACAACTACTAAATTGACACAATCTCATCAAACAAGACCTATTGTAGATGTTCGAATAAGTAAAACTGTTATACCACCTGATATTACTGATAATACTGACAGTGATTCTGGAAATTTAGTTATTGAACTTCCTAAGTTTGTAGAACAGAAAGCAGTACAGAGCACAGAGAGACTATATTGTCACTGTAGGTGCCCATACGATGAAGTTTCTGAAATGATAGCATGTGATAATCCTAATTGTCGTGTTGAATGGTTTCATTTTGATTGTGTTGGTATCACAGTTGCCCCAAAAGGTAATTGGTACTGTCCAGATTGTCGTTGATTAATATTAATTCTAAAATACTTTTATATTCATTAAAACCAATCTACTTTACCTTCTTTGTTACATTTTTTTTACACATTTGTTATACAGTTAAGTAACTTTGTACAAAAAAAAAAAATGGTATTGTTCTTGTAAATGTAATTTTGGCTTTTTCTCATGCAAAGCTGAAATTCTAGTAATGTTACAAAAATTTTTATATATATTGACATAAATTACAATGTAATGTATTTAAATGTATACTAATGTATATTTCTTTTTATTTATTTATTCTTTTTTGTAACAAGATATTCCTAAATTGTTGAAGGATGTTTGATGAAGTTTTTTTTTATTTATAAAAAAAATATTGTAATATATACACAGGTAAATAATATGGTCCTTTTTTAAAATTAATTTACCACAAGTATTCCAATAAGCTTAGTTTATATTATTCTTAGTAATATAACATGTACAAATACCAAAAACTCTGTAATTTTAATTTATTAAATTTGAAATCATATTTTTGTTTATAAAGAAAATGATATTGTATTTAGAAACATATTCTTCTCCATTGATAAATTCCGTGTATTTTTATTTATTATTATTTTTTTTTTTTTTTTGTATTTTCTTAATTTACTTTTAAGATAAGTTACTTTTTTCCGATTAAACCCAAACCTATAAATGTTGTGTGACTATTTGAAATATGTTATGAAAAATAATATATGTAAACTTATCTGAAAAGGCTAAAATTAAAAACTCAACTAGAAATACAATCAGAGTTTTTTCACTTAATAGGTCAGTGTTTTCCAACCTTTTTTATTCCTTATTTATACTATTTAATAGACATAAGAAATTTTCCATTTGTTTAAGTTTTTAAAACTTGAAAATTTAATACTTACCAAGTTTTTCATAATTTGTCATTAGTGTAATTTAGAAAATAGTAGAGCGTAAGTCACAATAATTTTTTAGCATCCAAAGTTAGAATTTTTGCAAAATTTTTCAAAATCCCAAACATTTTCAAATTAATTTGAGTTAAAAAGTCATACAAACTTTTCTCTCTTTATCTAAGAATGAAAATGTAATGCTTGATTCCAAGATTTAATCTAGTTACTACCTAATAAGCCTATGAAAGACCGACTGCTCAATGCTCATAACAATTTTCAAATTTAACACATCCGAAAAACTTTTCGCTCAGTCGATAAGTTTGATTATTTAATACAAGGTTCCTAATAAGTTTTTCATGTGTAATTTAAAAAATAGAGTGAATATGTTGTATAAGCTCTGCTGTACATTAGGTGTCGTGTAAAGCACTGTAATAGTGTAAAGGATCTCGTAGGCCATATGGAAAATTAGTTTTTTTGCAAAAAGACTAGGCTGTTTGCAATGGGATAGCTCGTTTGCGCACTACTAATTATAATTCCAAACGGTCAGCAGTTA
Organism: Acyrthosiphon pisum; assembly: GCF_005508785.2. NCBI lineage: Eukaryota > Metazoa > Arthropoda > Insecta > Hemiptera > Aphididae > Acyrthosiphon > Acyrthosiphon pisum. Next base: position 76,668,457 of record NC_042495.1, on the reverse strand, counting down.
GGCTTTTTAAGAAATACAGTCGTTATATACATTTTATATTATTTGAAGGCTTCTTTATAATAACACTGTAATAAATTACATTATTTTTCCAACCAGCTCATGTATTTATTTTGCACGATGTATTGCATATGTAACATGTAAACTAAATAAGTATAATAGAGTAATTTATTACTTCTACAAAAAAAAAAAAAAAAGAGCAATAGAATTATTATAACACGTAAACTGATCTACTTTGATCAATGGCGAGTATCAGTGAAGTTTAGATTATTTTACAGCTTTTGATTATTGTATTACTAGTTTTATTTTACATTACTAACAAAAAAGAAAATGTGTTATATATTAAATTAAATTGAAATATTACAAAAAATATTAGATTACACGACGTGTTTATAAAACCATACCGTGTACCAATTTGGTTAACACTAATTTATTGTTTACAACTTTGCCAATTATATTTTGAGGGTTTAATGATCCACGATCTACTTTTGGAATATTGACTAAAACATAAGCCCCAACTTCAATTATTATAATTTATAATTACCTACCTAATATCTTATAGCTTGCTTAAATCATTTTTTCTGTAGGTTTTTTTATCCTTCAAAAGGCTTTATGTACTCTTTCTTTTTGCATTTCTTTTTCTTTTACACATGTCACATGTGTCTCAAAGATTCTTTGTTTGTGATAGACTTGTTATAATTTTCGTTAGTTTTTTCTTTATCTTTTTCACTATCTTCTTCTTTGTGACTATCTACTTCATCTCTTACTTCAGTCAGAGGCCTATTACGATTTTGGCGTCCCTTTTTTTCCCAGTTTCTTTTAACTCGTTGTCACAAAAATCTTTTAAGCCCCCTCCTCTAATAAGAAAATTTACATTTTCGCTCTGTTACAAGTGATAGGTACCTTAAAATGTATATTTTCCCCCTTATTGCACGCACTTATGCTTCCACTAGTTTAGAGAATACTTTTATTTTACCATTGCCACTTCATTTATTTCTATTAAAAAATTCAATCTTTATTATTAAATAAAACAAATCATAATTTTAGATTTTAGCCTTTTTTTTTTAAATTTTACATATTACAAGATAATACAATACATTATATTATAGAAATGTGTATAGAAATTTAAAATATATAATAAGAAAAGATATAGGTGATCACTAATTTAATTATTCAACAAATCCAATAAAATTAACTTAATATATCTTCATTTTGAAAAAATTTAAAATCTAGCCACGACTCAGAATTTTGCGCCCCAGGGAAATTGCTCACCGTTGCCTCATCCTAAATTCATGACTTCATGAAATATTGATGTATTGATTAACTCATTTACTCATCTAAATATTGTTCTGTTGTAATCGATTGCAAAATATATATCGTTGGGTAAATTTTTGCTAGAAAGGCCTAATTTGCATTATTTCCAAATAATGCTTTATAAGGGCCTCTGAAAAATTATTCGATATTTTAAGCAATTTTTTTGCCATTGTACAAAAGAACACTCCTTTCCGGCATTCCCCGATCAGTGCTTTGATTGTCTATCATCCATGCCCTCAGCATGTTCTACGTCTTGATTACAGTGATTTAAACTTCCTTTAGATTGTTTTATTCTTCAACATTATCTTTTCTGATAGGAAAGCAAATCTAGTTGGTACTTTGGGGAGTCAAAAAATTTTGCAAGTAGTTTTCAAAAGCGCAGTGAAAAACAAAAGAAAAATTAAGGAAAAACGGGAATTTTTACGCAAAATCTGTTTTTTGGTGTAACTTTAAAACAAATGACCGTAGGGCGTAGATACATGCAATTTTGACTGAATGTTTATATTACCATTTTCTCTACACCGAAACATTTTCCAAATATTTTGACTTATTTTGAGCTCTTTACGGACATTTTAAGTTTCCATTTTTTATTAGTTTTATTTTCTATAAAAATCAATGTTATTTTATTTGTTGGTTAAAAAAGCTTGAAAATGTAATAGAAGGCTCCTAATATATATTGTTTCAAATGCAGATAAAAAAACTTAAAAGTCCATACTCATAATTTTTTTTTATAAGCATTTAAAGTTCAAATATTGACAAAATACGTAAAAAAGATGAAAATTTGCAAATTATTTTGAGTTAGAAATTCATAAAAAATTTTCTTTTTAAATCTAGGATTTGAAAATGTAATACAAGATCATTCATAAGTTTGTCTATCTTTATCAAAAAAAAAATGTCTACAAGAAAGTCAAAATACATTTTGAAATTCGTTTGAAATTCATATTTTGACAATAACATTTGATATTCACTCGATTTCTCATGTAACGATTCCTTATTTTGTCGTAATTAAAATACGAATGACTAGATACTTGACAATTTCACTGAATGTTCGTATTTTCATTTTGTATACGCCATAAAATTTTGAAAATATTTTGACTTTCTGAGCTGTTTACGGACATTGTCAGTTTTCAATTTTTTTAGTGTTTTTTAGTGTCTCCTTATTAAATGGCACCAATTATTTTGAAATAATTTTTTTTCTATAATTGTCAATAAAATTTTATTTGTTGTGTAAAATGCATGAACATGTATACAAGGCTCCTGATATATTGTTACAAAACCAGTTGAAAAATATTAAAAATACATAGGCTTAATTTTTTTTTATAAGCATTTAAAGTTTTAATTTTGACAAAATTTATGAATTTTAAAATTTAATAATTATTTTGTAGTTAAAAATGTATAAAATGTTCAACTTTTATAGCTAAGTATTTAAAATTTAAATTAAGGTCCCACGTATATAGGTTATATATAAATTACTTTATTCACAATAATATCATCAATTAATATACTTAGTAATATCATAGGCTGACTGATCGTTTTCGCTCAGAATCGTTTTTCTAATACAATGATATTATATATAATTGAATTCAAATTTAACACCATCCATTACAGTTACCCACTTGTAACCTACTGTACAGCAGAGTGACATCCACTTACCCACCTTTTTTAACTTAAATGTACATACAATTGTCGGGAAAAATTATATTTGCAGGATAACATTGAAAAATATCTTAAAAAATATTATATTTGGTTAGGTGCAATAGGCTTTAATTTTGAGATTTGGGAAGGCCGAAGCCTAATACCATACTGTTATAAAATTGAATAAGCTTAAAAAAATTAAGTAAATGTTTGGGAGGGGTGGATGGCTGTTAAAGTTGTTAGTGGAGCTTGGCTACAGTTGGCCCTATGTTCACATGTAAGATTTCATAAGTCTCTTTGTGACAAAACTGTGTTTAAATTATAATTGACATCTAGATTGTAGATTGTACGAAGAAATGAACATCAGTAGGTACGTGTTCGTTTATCACGGTGTTCACATATCAGCTAGTATATCACGTTATTCGTTATTACTTATTTATTAACTTACTTACTAATGTTGTATGCCAGTATTTTTAAAAATTAATTCGTTATATTTTATTTATTTATTTATCAGGTTTATATAACTACTTATTTTTTAGATTTTTATTACCAAAATTGCAATATGTTTTATGATTTTTCAAAAATGTTGCTACATAATAGTACATAAATATTTAAGCATATTTTGAGAATTTTTGTTTAGTAAACTGCTATAATTGGATTACAATTATTTTTATAGTTTAATTTTATTTTATTTTAAAATAGCCCTAATTACGATAAGATAAGCAGGTAATGTAATTATTAAGGAATTTAAACAATGGTATTCATTAGTTTGATGAAAAATATCATTTTACTTTTATTCTGTAACTAGACTCGTACAAAGTGTGTACGATATCCGTGTGCGATATCCGTGTATGTCAGGTTATTAAGTGCTTCTATAAACTATAATTTTTAAATATGAATAACTCTAAAAAAGTTGATTTGCTTTTAATTTATGGCGAATGTCAACGTAATAAACGCCTGACTGCTTTGACGTATGCCGAACGATACCCAAAAAGATACCATCCACCATCTAATTATGTCTCGGAAGGAAGATTTCCCGGCACTCAAATAAACCAACAAAGGCGTAGAGAAAATATTTTTGATGACGATAAAGAATTACAGGTCTTAGCATACATATAAAGGCTTATCCACGTTCGTCAATCAGGCATGTTGCTCGCGAAAGTGGAGTTTCATATGGTTACGTCCAAAAAATTCTAAAAGAACACAAAATGCACCCATATAAAATCGATTTTGTCCAAAATTTAATTATTTCACACTTATTTTATTATGTCCAGTGGTTATAAATGAAAATAGCATTAAACACGAATTATGCATAAATCCAATTTTTGACTTACTCTAACTTGGTCAGTTTTAAAAATAGAAAAAAACTTTTTGTACAATAAAGGTTGTAAAAAAAATACTCTACCCGAATCTGCAGAAAAAAACTGGGGTTGCCATTAAAAAAAAGTAAGTTGTATTGCGCATGCGCGTACCGAGTGAGCTAAACATTTGTAACTGGTCTGAAAATATGTATTTAAGTGCTCCCTATCACCTCTCGAAAACCCCATTTCAATACAAAGTCACCCATCTGAGATATTCAGTGGTACCTCATAGCTTGATCACTTTATATATATAAACTAGCTGTCCCGACACGGCGCTGTCCGCGGATAAGTTTATTTTTTTGCATTTTCGTAGGCCGTGTATTATTGTTATTATGTATTAGAAGTTTTTTTTTTTTATTTGTAGTTTGTTTGTTTCTGAGACCATAGTGTATAGTCAACTATTGAGTATGTCAACTAATATTCATATAATGTCACTAATAATAACACACAGGATTAAGGATAGAACATAGTCTGCAACGAATGAGTAAATTACAAAGTTCTTTAATAAATAGATATCTTTAGATAAATAGATATCTCGGGCTCTAAATGTGTATATATTCTGTTCACGCACCACTCTTGTTCCCAAAATGTTTTGTCGCAGACGTTCATCACGCTGCTCTCTATATTCTTATGCACGACTCTGTGCTGCGCTGATTCTTTGAGCTGCGTTTATTGCAACAATTTCTTCAGCCGATTCATGATGTCTTACAACACGCTTGCGTCGTGCCTCATTGCTATGCCTATACGCATTGTTGAGGTTAGACTTTTTTGGCGGCATTTTACTAAAAACAAATGTGAATAATAAAATGTACCTATACTTACGCGTTTTTAATAAAAAAAAATATCCAACTCCAAAGGCGCCGGAGATTATGTCTGTTTATAGTTTTTTTTTTTAACGACTTAAATGTTCACTATAATTCTGTATTGAAATTTATAGAACGAATCATTTTATACGACGTCACTCATGGCAACCATTTAAAAACAAAAATTTCCATCTGAATTCACAAAATTCCCGTTTTAGCACCTACCGGGGTTGCTCCTCTCACGATGAAAACTATCCTATCTTTTAAGTTGGACCAAATTACACACGGTGTAAAAAAATTCATCATGATCGGTCCATTAGTTTCAGAGTTCATTCCGGACAAACATTGTGACACGAGATTTTTATATATATAAGATAATAGCACAAATCAACAAACATCCCCGATTAACCAATAGCAACCAATATGTAATACAGTGTTTCGCCACTGTTGTATTTTTAATATCCAGATTTCCTACTTTTCAGTTTTCCGGTGGATTTTCCTAAAATTATCTTTCGTGAAACCCACCTCCTGGCAATTACGAACATTTTAAAAAAAAATTAAGCCAAATCGGACCAGCCATTCAATTGATGAGGTAACGACATTTTTCACGCTCTATTTTTATACATAGATATCTACAATAAGATTTAGGTATTATGTTGAATTGAATGGGTTGATCTAATTTAGAAATAATAGAAAACACCACCCGGAGCACCCAAGTTTGAAGTAATTCTACATTTTCGAAAGAGGCGTATTGTTGAAAATCTTGACTTTGATATTACACAGTATACTTTAAGAATATTCCTAAGTAAATGGTAGACCGTAGTACCTACTTATGAATTTAATATTATAATATATAATTTGAATGCAGTATAATAAAACTACTTGTACTTAAAATGAATGACCAATTTCAAAAATAATTATCTATAATAAATCTGGGTTCCACCGTCGAGTTACAAAAAACCCTGGAACTTAGCACCCTGCGCCCCCTTGTTCAAATGTCTACTTAGTTGCCCCTAAGGTCAGTGGCCCAACTAGGGACGAAATGTTGGGGGGCTGTAGCCCCCATCTGGAATTATATGAAAAGTAACCCCCACACCCCCTATTATATGTTCACTTAAAAATATGAAAAAATCATACAAATAAAATCAATTATTTATTTACTCAAGTACCTATTTAATTATACCTTATTTTTTAATATTTATACTATATTTTTCAAACATTAACAATAATATTTTTTGCTTAATATCTTTATATTATATATTATAAATTATAATATATCCCCCGAATAAAATAAAGTAGATTTTACAAGTTTTACTTAATAATATGATAGATACATATCAAATAAAATAAATAATTATTAAACAAATAGTTAATGAATGTAGATACCTAATCAGTAGGTAATCTTTTAAAAGAATATCGTATGTATCATATTATCGTGATATAAAACAAAACAATATTATTGTTAATTTTTTAATATTATTTATTATATAAGTTTAATCATAAATTTGTAATTAAATATTAATAATGTAATAATTACACTAATTACGTTTTAAAAATGCCATACGGTTGTCAGTTATATTGTAGTATGTCCGTATGGGGGTTATTTTTCCTTGGGTTTTCAAGGATTTTCAGGAGATTTTTATTCCGCTATTACCTATTTAAGTCTCCCAGGCCCCAGCCCCTCCCACTAGTTGCGCTTATGTCTAAGGTGATGACTAAGACTAAGAGGATATTTATGGATATCAGCATGTATTTTTTTCAACTTCTGATTACTGCATTTGTTTATAAATTATAATGTCCACGAATCACGTTACCTAAGTTGAAGGGAAATGTGGTTATTTTATTTTGCATAAGTATTTTGAATAAAATACCTAATAGGTATTATCAATTGTAAACATTTATGTGAGATAAAATTTAACAAAAAGCTTGAAAATGCAATACAAGTAGGGGTGGATAAGTAGTATTTGTGTTACAGGCAGATATTTGAAGGGGCCCCCAAACTGAAAAAAAAAATAGTCGCTTTGCTCGCATTAGATATACAATCTAACAACTTTACCTATAGTTAAAATATTTCGTGCCAAAACGTATTTTTAGTTTGTTGGGGGGCTGGGGAAACGGCATACAAGGAAAATGCTTTTTTCGGTTGTAAGGGATTTTTGAAAAATTTCGCGTAAGGTCGTATAAATTCGTACAAATTCCGTACTAAATGCCCGCATAGAAGTTTCAAATAAATAAGTAGTTTTGGAAATAAGGGGAGGGTGGGGTGGAGAAACGTTTCAATAGCCTCCCAAACAAATTCTTGTAAAACTTTGAAAAAAAATTTGTACAAATTGAGGGTCTTATCGTACAAATTTGTACAAATTACGTATTAAAAATACCGTATTTAAAAAAAATTTCAAAAACACAATATGGAGGGGGTGCAGTGCCGCAACTACCGCATGTGCAGGCGGTGCAAGGCACCGCCTGATGGGCCTCTTCAGTGGCGCCGAACTATATTTTAAAAGGGGGGGGCAAGTAAAAAGTTATACGGACCACCACCTCCGTTTACGCTTGCTTTAGTGCTGCATATGTATACATTAATAGCTTATTAGTTATTACGAACATAATTCATAAGTAGTTTGCTGGGGCACCCACAGACCCCTACGACCCCACCCACCGAAAAAAGGGGGGGCGGTCGCCCCTCTTGGGTTATAGGTTCGGCGCCACTGGGCCACTTAAGTATGTATGAGGGGGGGGCTCGAATTTTACCATACGTAAAAATCACGAAAATGAGCAAATTATTTTGAGTTGGAAAATCATTAAAATATTTCTTTTTAAATCTAAAATTTTAAAATGTAATATAAGATTCCTTATAAGGGTATCTGCCTTTATACTTTTGACCCCCCAAAGTACCAACTAGATTCACTTTCCTATCAGAAAAGGTACTGTTGAAGAAAATCCAAGCACTTTACTGTCCTAAAAAATAAATAAAAAATAATAAAACACACATCATTGTAAAATCAATAAATTCATCGTTCCACTCAGAATCTAAAATGTAAAACAAAAATTTAGTCTACATTTGATATTCACTCGATTTCTCATGTAACGATTTTCTTATTTTATTGTAATTATAAATCGAATGACTGTAGATACTTGAAAATTTCACTGAATGTTTATATTAGAATTTACTATACCCCATACAGTTTTGGAAATATTTTGACTCTTTTTGGGCTGTTTACGGACATTGTCAGTTTTCAATTTTTTTAGTTTTTTTTTTCTATAAATATCAATAACATTTTATTTGTTGGATACAAAAACGTGAAAATGTAATGCAAGGCTCATGATATATTGTCACAATAGCAGTTGAAAAATATTAAAAATACATACTAGGCACAATTTTATTTATAAGCATTATAGTTCAAATTTTGACAAAATTTATCAAATTTATAATTTAATAATTATTTTGTACTTTGTAGTTAAAAATTTATAAAATGTTCAACTTTTATAGCTAAGGATTGAAAATTTAAAACAAGATTCCACGTAAATAAATAGGCTATATATAAATTACTTTATTCAACTTAATATCATCAAATATACTTAGTAATATCATAGGCTGACTGACCATTTTCGCTCAGAATCATTTTTCTTATACGATGATATTATATCATTGAATTCAAATTTAACACCAATTTAACAGTTGTAACAACCCACTTGTAACCTACTGTACAGCAGAGTGACATCCACTTCACCACTTTTAATAATGGGCTGACTGGGTCACAATCCGCCCTTATTGGTTTGTAGTATTGTACCCATAGCCCCACTGACTATACTCTATGATTGTTCCTCGGACTAAGATATATCTTAGGTAAGGTACTTCGTACCTATATCTTATGACCGGAATACACGAGCCTAGTTTTTCAAGCTATAGCTTGAAAAACTATAGGATAGCAAGGTAATGATAGTAAGCTAGAAAGCTATTAATTTTAGCTTGATTTAAACATAGATAGTTTTGTTTTTAAGCTAGCAAGCTAGTGAATATGCTACTAAGCTATTATGTCAATCCGGTTTGATAGGATTGCGTTCTATTTTTTTGAGCTTTATAGTGCTTAGTATTTTTCAAAGCCAGGATAGGTGCTGCGAATTCCTAACTTGCTATCGGGCTATCCTATAGCTTAAAAAACTAGTACCGTGTATTCCGTGTATTGTACATTTGTGTATCATGCAAGTAGAATAACTTATCCTTAGGCCCGTTTCACATGGACGCGTATCATACGCGACGTATTATACGCGCGCGTTTTCATTTACATTGGTTAAATTCACGATGGCGCGTTTCCCTCGCCGGTATGGCGCGTATGAACTTAATCAATGTAAACTAAAAACGCGCGCGTACGATACGCGTCCATGTGAAACGGCCCTAAGGTTGAGGCGGTTGAGCTCCGACCCTCGGAAGTCGGAACAATTCTTATTGTTGACCTTCAGACAAAAAGGATAGCTAACAGCATAGAACAATACAGGTAACAGGTAGCTGGATACCCACGGAACCGCCGTGCGTCATTGTCGTGCAGCACAATAGGTATAGGCGGTGCAGGGGCGGACTTGCCATTTTTCCGCCCCTAGGCATTACAACACTAGCGCCCTTTACATTGTCGTACTCCCACGGTGGGGGGGGGGGTAATGTTCCATGAAATAAACTATAAAAATTGGATGAAATCTATAAGATTTCTGAGCAGTATGCACTATGTAGGAGACGGGCGAGCGTCGCGCGTCGCGCGTCGTCGTAATGTTTATTATTATTAATTACTTAATCAAGACATCTGATTTCCAGAATTAATTCCAGTATTCTAAGAATGCCGAGTGCAGGGTGAGGCGGTTCAATCCAATTTTATTTACTTGCTAAGAACTGTGCGAGCGGTCCCCCACCTAGCTAGTAGAGCGGCTATAACAATGTACCCGGCGGCCCGAGGCAGTATATTTGACTGCCTTGACTGGGAGTTTTGAGCATGTGCCATTCACAATATTGTATGTGTTTACGCCGCACACCCGTATACCGCCTCGCATGCACTAACATAGGCAACGCCGGTAACTGCCTCGTCGAGTGCCGATATCGATCCTCTAGCCGTGGCGGCGCGGAACAGCGCGCGCTGGTAGCAGGATTGAACCCAACTGCGAGGTTAGGTATTATAGCTTATGAATTAAAACGTTACTGCGACGGGGCTACGAGAGCCATTCTCCTTTTTCATGCAAGTTGTATACAAAAAAAATAAAAAGTAAAAATTAACTAAAAAATTGCGCTCCAATAAATTTTGCGCCCTAGGCGCGTGCCTTGGTGGCCTATGGGTAAATTCGCCCCTGAGGCGGTGGATAATTATAATTGTTAATTACTCCACTAAAAGGCAATCATTTTAAAAATCCTTTCTTATTGCACGGTGAAAGTATGAGAAGAGCCTCTATTTCAAATTTCAAGTTAGTACGTTGTGTAGTTTTTGAGTTACAGCGTTGAGTGAGTCGGTGGTATTTGGATTTTATATGTATAGATTTTTGTGGCAACACTGCGGAGTATTGCTGTGGTGATTGTATTGTGGCAGTGATATGGATTTTCTCCCGGCCCAAAATTTAGAGTCCAACCCGGAATATCTACGTTTGTTTTATTAGGTACTAACTTTGTAGTTTGTTTAATAAGTAATAACATTTTAACGACTTCAAAATGCATTTGTTTGTACGTGGTCAAAATGTTCATGCTTTGGAATGTCAAGGATTTGAGAATATTTCACAGATCAAGGTAAATATTGAGTGTTTATTATGTCTGGATTATATAATGTCATGTGTTATGACTTTTGATAAAGTTTTGTCCAATACCATTAGTTTAATATCGATATACACTATTTTAGATTCTGAGCGGAACGAGGAAGCTATTGGTTTTACAATGGTGTTTATTATTTTTTTTTTTATATCTTGTATACAAAATTTCTACTAGAAGAAGTGTTTCGATTTTCTCAATAGTTATTAAATGCCACGGGAAAAACCACCGAAAAATTACAAAAAACCGCTAAAAATGGGATTTTAATTTCTAACGCTTTGTTTATCACCATAGAAACGAATAAAAAATTATAATATTATAATATTAATTCAACTTACATGATAAAATAAAATATAATAACAATATAAAATATCCAGACTGACAAACCGTCTCTACTCAGAATCGTTTTTCTTATACAATGCTATTATATCATTGAATTCAAGTCTAATACAATCCATTATACAATGACTCACTTGAAATCTACTGTACAACAGAGCGACATCCACTTACCTGTTTTTTATATTCAATATTTTCTTTACTTTTGAGTATTATATTATACAATCAAGCACAAGACTTGTTCAGTACCTACCACACAGCTACTTAAACAAATTGTATTGTATTGTACTTGGAATATCCATTAATTATGTTTCATACCTCAACATATAGAGCTGGACTCACAACAACGTTGTATGCACCATTGGTCCATATCAATCTCTTTAGGTAAACTGGCTTGCAAAAATTATCTTTCCTTAAGTCCCCATACACGATTGAACATTTTGTGCAACAACGTGTTGCGCAACCTTCAAACCATGCCATACACGCTCAAAATGTTTTTGGAACCTTATGCACTGTTTCCCTATATCAACATGAGCCATGTAAATATGTTATGATATAAGGTATACCATGTAGTAAATATTTTGAGAAAAATATAGGACTAAAGATGTAACGGTTTCAGTTAGATACCTAAATATTATGAGTGGGTCTTTATCTTGTATTCATCACATTCTTCTATATAATATTAATGATTCTTATAATATAATTGGATCTGTAAGACAAAACAGTTACTGACCATTATAGTACAATCATATCTTTAAATAAAATCGGTTTAATTAAGCAAAACAAAAATATTTCTATTGTAAAAAAAAATTGCTTTATATACTATACTTTTTGATAAACTTATTTATCAATATATTGATGTTTTATCATGGTGCATATGTGTTTGAAATTACATTTAATACAGAATTAATAATTTTATTATTTGTTCAAACAATCAGAACAAATTGGCTGCTTTGGAAGATATCGAAGAAAATTTAATTTCACTGTATAATCAAGGTCAACCACTTAATGACAACCAAATTGTTGGAGAATTAAACAACTTCAATATTGATTTCATTGTTCCATTGCTTGGAGGTAAAATTTTTTTTTATTTTACTTAAAGAATATGATGTTTTAAATTTAATTAATTAATTTAGGCAAAGTTCACGGATCCCTGGCTCGTGCTGGTAAAGTTAAGGGACAAACTCCAAAAGTTGAGAAAGTTGAAAAGAAAAAAAAGAAGAAAACTGGACGATCAAAGAGACGTATTCAGTACAACAGACGTTTTGTAAATGTTGTTCAAACTTTTGGACGCAGGAGAGGACCAAATGCCAACTCTTAAATTGTTTTGCTCTTTATATATTTAAAATAAATAATGTGGTAATACTTTGAGATTTATTTATTTATTATTTATTTATTTTTTAATAAATATAATTGTTATATACATTTTTAGAAAAGATAGTTCAAAAGAAGTTATATCAATATTCAATAGAATGGAGAAACATATTATTACTCTTCTTTTTCTCTGAATAGTAAATATTGAAAACCTACAAATGTTGAATATATTTCAAAACTAAGGTCTATTTAATATTTTAAACCTTATATCACTCTTGGTTTTTTTTTATTGATGAATTTACTGTCGACTTTTAAATACTTACATCTCCACTTTAATTGTGCAATATGCATACCTGATGGATTACCAAAACCTAATATGGTCTTAGACATTTTTAAAGATATTACATTTATTCTTGTGGTGCGTAGAAATATGTATTGGTAATTATATAATTAGTTAGTGACTTCCAAGTAACAGCAGATTGAGAATTTCTGCTAAACAACACTTAAAAGTATATTTGTTTTAATAATATAATGTACAATATGAAACATTTGTATTCAAGCCCGAAATAAGGGAGGGAGTAGCATGGCCTCCGGGCCTCGATAGTTGGAATTTATTTAGGGGCCTCAAATATTTTTTCCATTACTTTTTTTGTTAAAGGCCAAAACATTACATAAATCACCTAAAAAAAATTGATGATTATTGCTCACCAAATTTGTCACAATTTAATATAATGTAGTTCTACATTTTGTAATATAATAGAAGGAAAAAGATCCAGAGGAAACCGCGCAAGTCCTTCTTTAAGGAAATCTTCCGTCGAATGGATTTGTACCTCATACCATTCTCAAGACCTGATTGGCAGTAAGAACAAGGCTTTGAACAAAAAGCTGATGATGAGTTGTGCATTTCAACTAGATAGTAGATACTTATATAAATACTAGTATAATAGTACTTTATACTATACAGACATACAGCCAATTAAGTCTAATGAACTTTTTTTTATAATTTATAATAATATTAGTTTCAAATATTTGTTTTTTTACCTTAAGTTATAAAATAATATTAATAAAAATAATTATTTTTAGTATTTAAAATAACAATATAATGTGAAAATTGCATAGAGCTTTTATGTTTATAGGACCTAGATCTTTTGAGCATAAAAAATATGAACCCTCCTCTTTTCACTTTTAATTATTCTACAGAATATTTAATATTTTTTCTTGAGAATCAAAATTAAAAAGGTGGGTAAGTGGATGTCGCTCTGCTGTACAGTAGGTTACAAGTGGGTCACTGTATAATGGATGGTATTAAATTTGAATTCAATGATATAATATCATTGTATAAGAAAAACGATTCTGAGCGGAGACGGTATGTCAGTCTAGGTATAAGACATAATATTATATTATAGTCTATAGTATTTTAAAAAAATTGATCTATAATAGGTACATATAATAAATTCCAAATTAATCATATCATAATATCTATTAGGTACTTATAACGCGATATACATCAACAAAAAACCGTGGTACTATCATAGATATATAATAGTATACTTTAGAAGTTTCAAGTACCCGCACGAATAATATTATACAATCACAACAAAATAACTAAAATAGTTATCCTAGGTTTTTAATATGTAATTTCGTCCAAATTTGTACTTAAAATGACTATAAAAATAAACTGTGTAAATGTATTTTTTAGATTTTTTGGTAACAGAATTAATAACTTACGTGGAATCTTGTTTTAAATTTTTCAATT
>NC_042495.1:76625019-76653400 GCF_005508785.2 Acyrthosiphon pisum | reverse complement strand
AATTTTCTTTGTTTTCCCGGCGCTTTTGAAAACCACTGGGAAATTTAAATTTGACCTCCCCCAATGCACCAACGATATTCACTTTCTGATCGAACAAGATACTGAAGTTGAAAATCGTAGCATTATTTCGACTACTTATCGTGTACACAGACACAAAAAAAATAAAAAAAAAAATAAAAAAAAAAAATAAAAAAACACACATCATTGTAAAATCAATACATTCATCGTTTCACTCAGAATCTAAAATAGTAGTTTTTGAGTTTTACAACTTTGGGTAGGTACCTACTAAAGATAATAATATCACTAATAAGTCTATGGTAATGGGGTGAATACATTTGGGGGCTTAGATGGTTTGTACAATGTTAGTAATTTATTATTAGTATCTAATTAGTAATAACTATTGACATAAAATAAAATACTATTGATCTAGCAATATAAATAATTTGTAAAAATGCTCTTATAGTATCATGAATACTACATGTAATATTATATATAGTTTATAATCTCATAAAACTATATTTAAGAACATTAGATTAAAATTATTCATATTTCAATTCTTTTATAAGACAAATAAAGTGTTCAATGAGGTAAAAAAGTAAACAGTTAAGTTACTACATTTTATGAAAATTTATTATTAACAAATATTTTAAAATAGAATAATAATAATAATTGTATACCCTAAATTATAAAATATCTTAATTTAAACTTAAATTATACCTTCAATTATTTATAATCAAAATTTATTTTTAGACTATTTAATTAGAATCATCACTACTGGAATAATTGCCAATTAATGATAATGAATTACAAGATTCTTTTGTCTTTTTGGTACTTGTGACATTATTAACATTTAACTAAGTTTAAAAGGTTGAGTTTCGAAACCTTTTTCTTCGCACTAGACTGTGTCATTGAAGTGATTACATTTTTTATTTTACTTTTATCATCAGATTCTACTAACTCTTCATTTTCATTAATCTTACGCTTAATACCCATCAAATTTTTTACTGTATTTTCATCTTCTACCTCTTGCATTCGCTTAATTTGCTCCTTTAATTCTGCAGGGTTGTACTTTAATAACATTGAATCATAATCTACATTACCTTGACGTCTATTTAAATCTCTTAGCTCTTCAAGGGATTCCATAAGTTCAATTTCTTGCTTAGATTGCTGAGTACGATTCTCCAATAATTTCATTGGATTTGTAGCTTCTTCTTCCTTTTCAGCATCTTCTTCTCTCTTTTCCTGTTCTTGTGCTAGTTTTAGAGCCATGAAATTTCGTGTAGCTCCTTCTTCTATTTCATAATCTGTGTTACGTGGGTCGGTTTTAAAAGATATTTCTTGTAAACACCTAGTGCATTTTATGTAAAACCGGTAAATACGTATACCCAAATAATCTTCATTTTCTGCATCTTCTTTTCTGGCATTAAATTTTTTGCCTTTATAAATGTATTCACCACAGGTCTTACATCGCATGTTGAATGGTGCCATAAGACGTACAGTATATTGTCTATTTTTTGGAAGTTTCATGCGCGGGATTTTAGAAGGATCAAAATCCGGGGGATAGTATTTATTTAATACTTTTCTTTCAGACATATTAAGTATTAACTACCTGTAACATACAAAAATTGCATTAATTATTTACAATCGTATACAAATTATAAAATTTAAATTTATGAATAAATACAAGAAAAATACAGATTGCTTGATAACTTTTAACCAGCTTTCCCACCAATATATTTTTTTTCAAATTTATCTTATACTATAGTTACTAGTCAGTCATTCAATAATTTTAAAATATAGCTAAAATGCACTCTACCGGTCACAATTAAAGTGATTTAAGAAATAAAACCTTATTCTAATATTGAAAAACTAATCCTAAAGATAGAATATTTTTATATGTGGTTATAATCATGCCAACATTTAATTTCCTATAATTTGAGTATAAATTGGACATTTTATTAAAGCTGAGACCTTCTTAATATCACTATTTAGATGGCAAAACTACTTTCCGAAAATGTGCTTTTCTAATACTAGCTGGTCCCTATATTAATCAGTCATTAATTACTTTGGAATATATTACACCGTTAGGCTTGGTATTATTAACCATTTTGGCATACTATAAATTATATAAAAAAAAACATGGATAACAGTATTTGAGATCATAAGATCATAATATCATACTAACAAAACCTACCTAATGAAGAAGTAATCAATTGATAATTTAAGATACTCCAGTTCTACAGATGTGTTTAGTTGCATAATATGGGTATCAAAATAACTACATTATTTCCTGTGAACGGTTTTAAAAATGAATTCCTAATCATAATTAATTAATTGTAACACGACCTGATTAAAAAGGTACGAAAAGCCTTTAATACCTAGATGTGAAAACAGGTTTGAATCTTTACCAAAATGTCACTACTTATAAGGTTAAGTCACATTGATTCACTCAATAAACATATTCACTTACAACATTGAACATATAACACTTACCGAATATCTGATGTGACAATAATAACAAAAGAATAGAAGAATGAAGTCACAGATTTAATAATGATAAATTAGTAATGACTAATAACAACCACAGATTATTTCATATAAATATATAACCTGCCTCTAGTCCTCTGGTACTGAAAGTCTGGAGACTGGAACTGGTAGTATGAAATTTATATCGGCAATCGGCATCCAGATTCCAGAAAAATTTTTTGTTCAAAAAAAATGATAACATTCTCCGCGTCACTTATCTGTTGCCAACTTAAATTATATTATGGAACATTAAATTAAATAGAAATCGTTGAGTTATCATGACACAAACATAATCTTATTATTATTAAATAGGCATAGGTAATACTATTTCTATGTAATACATATTATATATTATCTATGTAAATTGTAAATATACTTTATGTAATAGCAATATAGCATAGAACAGTAGTAGTTGTATATTATTAATATCTATATTCTATGATTAATATTATAGTAGCATGTGAGCGAGAACATAGTGCGTTCGTATTCGTTTTTAAATTTTAAATTTTACGATTACCCATAATGTTTTAATACTATTATACATCATACATAAACATTTTTAACTTTTAAGCCAGTGTCACTGAGAGAATACCATGAATTAAGGCATACTCAATTATTAATTTAACTTGTCGAGTACAATAATAGTGTTTTAATAATATTATTTAAAAACGGTTTTAAAATATTTTAAATCTCAGTTGGTGATCACATTTAATAAAATATGAATGACGGTAAATATTTTTTGTAATTAGTCAATTAGATATTGATGTAGTTCCTCCAATAGAAGGTCTCTTCACCCTATAAACAATGTCTTATTTTTTTATTTATTTTTTACTTACACCAAATTCATCTATATTTCGGTCCACATAATTTAGTATTTTAGCCAGTTGTTAAATGCAAAATTTAAAAAAAAAAATGTATTAATTATAGTATTGTTGTAAAAATGTAACCAAGATGTAGGTATTTTAATGTTCTTGATTCTGAGCACTACCTGTATTGTAGACTGGTATCTAATACGTAATAACATGAATCATAAATATTATAAGTATATCAATGCTAGTATATAAATTAAATTGAATGGTTTATTTTTCTATTGTTGGAAAATACTCAAAATAGTACAATGCTCTATAAATAAATATTATTATTATTTTTTTTATATAGAAGAAGTAATTTGGCGTAAGCTGCTAATTGATGGTGATGGAATCGGCGATGATAGACGTT
Organism: Acyrthosiphon pisum; assembly: GCF_005508785.2. Taxonomy (NCBI): domain Eukaryota; kingdom Metazoa; phylum Arthropoda; class Insecta; order Hemiptera; family Aphididae; genus Acyrthosiphon; species Acyrthosiphon pisum. The sequence goes on along the minus strand of NC_042495.1, from coordinate 76,649,656 downwards.
TAAATATTTTGCTTAAAACATATTTAAAATGGTGTAATACTAAATACACAGATCCCGTTGAAAGGTACTTTTATATAATTTATGAACTTATATTAATCCAATAGGTACCTCTTATTTGTATATCGTGAAATAATATCTATCTAAGCAAGTCTATCTAGACTTGATTACTGTACTAGTAAAAGTTAGATTAATTTGTTTAAAATATTAGTTAAATAACATTAATTGTATTTTTAGTCAAAAGGCTATGGAGAAGATGTTGGTTCATCTCAATTTATGTGAGCATGCAATGAAGAAATCCCAAGCCGTTTCACGTATGAATGTAGAAGAAATGCTGATGTATGACAATATGTCTAGTGAAATTGATCATAATATAACAAATACAAAAACTGAGATAGATCGCGCAAAAGAAGAATTAAAAAAAGCCAAAACCATAAGGCGAAATCGAATGGAATATGACGTCTTAGCCAAGCTTATTATTCAACACCCCCCTAGAACTGATACTGCTAAACGTCTTGATGATTTAAAAGATGAACTTCAAGCATTAAAAGTATTATCTTAAATAAATGTAAACCTATGCTAATATTGTACTAATGTATGAAATAATATGATTTCAGATGACAAAAAATGAAATAAATCAAAAACTAGATAAGAGGCGTAAACAACTGCACGTACTTATGTCTGCATTAAATGACTTAACAGATAGTCTAGATGATAATGGTTCGATGAGTGAAGATATGTCATATGAGACATTTGATGATGAAGACCTTGATATATTAACAAGAAAAGACGATGTCGAGGAGCCAATGTCTGATTAATCATTTAAAGCAATAAAATTGTTTATAACCTAATAATAATTTGTATATGGATAATAACAATAGAATCATAACTTAAATAATTAAAAACACTATATATCTATTTTCAATATTAATTTATTTTAAATAATAATTGGGCAATTTATTTTATATTTTCATTAATTTTACATTATAAACAGATCCCTAAACATACATACATTAATATATTGCTTTGACAATAAAATTTTTTTTTATTAACTACGGCATATTTCCAGACTCATTTCATTGCGCAAAAAGTTTATAGTTTCATGAATGACAGCTTGTTTAATTGATTGACTTGTGCTTAATAAAACCACCAATTTGACTACATCACTCATGTCAATTGATGATACTACATTTTGTATGGTATCAAACAGTTTTTTCTGTTTTTCATAGTCCATTTCATTTATAATTTGTAGAAGGGATTTAAAATCATTAGTCATTGAACAAGCAGCTACTGTACCCATTACTCCACCTAAAATCACAAATAATTTTCTACATAACTTCTAACAAAATGACACAAGGTTCACACGCAATAAAATTATATTTTAATTATCTGCCATTAGTTCAATAACTTACAATAATATGTTTTTTTCTACTTAATTATATTTTATGATAAAAATATTAATTACATATATTAGTATTTGCTCTTATTTTAAGAATAATATTTAATGCAACACTAATTCATAAGTGAAATGGCTAAAATATTGGCTATATAAAATATGGTTTATTTTTTTTTTTATTTAACTATCAAAGATACTGCTGAAAATGTTATGTTTATAAAAGTAAGCAAAATATGGATATAATTTAACTTCTTTATGAAAAATTAAATTAAATAATTCAACATTTCAGTATTTTACAAATCATGTATCTGTTGAAAACATATGTCATATCATGTAATATTACGAATACTAAAGGTTAATATAAAATTAAATGTTTTTATACATAATTTATTTAAATTATATTTGTTAATGTTTTTACCATACCAGCAATTAAACCACTCTTTCCACCGAGTAATCCGCCAACAAGAGCTGCAATACCTGTTATAAGGCCACCTTTAACAGATTCTTTAACACATATTTTTATATTTTCTTCCTGGAAAATTTCACCAACTACTTCAAGGGATTTTACCACACTTTGAGGCGCAATCGATGACATTTTTCTTGATGATTTAATAATTATAATTACCTATGAAGAATTAAAACCATATACCTAATGATTTATAACTGATATCTATTTAATAAATTTTACACGAAAAATATTTTCAACAATCGTTCGCATTTACTTAAGTCTTAAATAATACAAACGTGATACGAGCGATATGACCAATCACCAATGACAATCACATATTACAGACCATATTCAGCTCGTTCGAAGTTCATGATCATATTTTGATATTCACATAAAAAACAAAAGAATATTGATAAGAAACAGTGTCGCAAGATCACATATTTTAAAAATGTACATAAAATCATTGGTAAACGATTAGAATATTGTAAGCGTTTGTTTTGTTCTGTAATCTGTGAATTTAATTATACGCAATTAGAAAATGGTGGGTGTTGCTCTGCTGTATATTAGGTTAAAACCGTATTATTAATATTTCAATGGTTACAACTAACAAGTGGGTCACTGTAATTAAAGAGCCTATATACGATATAGGCTCTCTAACTGTAATGAATATTATTAAATTTGAATTTAATGATATATCATTGTACAAAAAAAACGATTCTGAGCGATGGCGAATTATTAAGAAATATTATAAAGGAACTTAATAAAAAAATGTTCATTGTGATAATCGATGAGTTTTCTAAATTGACAGAAGTAATACCAATGACTTCAACTACTTCTTTAAATACTATAAATGTTATGAGAGAGTATTTTGCTAGGTATGGAATTTGTCAAATATTTGTAACGGATAATGGACCGCAGTGGACTTCTAAGAAATTCCAAATATTTATAAAAAATAATTATATTAAACACATCTTAACACCACCTTATGTCCTTATCAACCACAATGTAATGGTGCAGCCACAGAATAATAATTATTCTGTGGTGCAGCTGAGAATATGGTAGGCATTTTTAAAAATAAAATTAAAAAGATATTAGATAATACTCCTAATAAGTAAAATTATACAAGCATATTGCAAATTTTTATTAGATTATAGGAATACTATCCATTGCACCACAGGTAAAAAGTCCAGCAGAATTGCACATGAACAGAAAATTAATTAATAAATTTGATTTAGTTTTAAAACAGTTCAAAAAAGAAACATACTTGAATATTAATATTGATGTTAAAACTAAGGTTGAACTAAGTCAGAAAAAAAACAAAAAATGTATACAGAGGTAAAAGAAATATAAATTTTAAAATAGGCGATACTGTGTTAGCAAGGAATTATAGTAAGGGACAAAAATGGGTTCCAGGAAAAATTAAAGAAAAGGTAGTCGGTAAATAATTAGACGGTCAATCAGGCATTCAGGCCAGTCAGTCTAATATGATATTAGTACTAAGTATATATTTTGATGATCAGATGATATAAAAAATTGTGAATAAAGTACTTAATATATAAGATATAACCCATCTATGTGGAACCTTGTTTTCAATTTTCAATCCTTAGCTATAAAAGTTGAACAATTAAAAAATTTTTAACTACAAAATAATAATTAAATTTTGTCAAAATTGGAATTTTAAATAATTATTTAAAAAAAATGTGCATATTATGTATTTTTAATATTTTTCAACTGCTATTGTAGCTATATATCAGGAGCCTTGCATTAAAATTTAACGCTTTTTGGCCCAACAAATAAAATTTGTAAAAAGAAAAACTAAAAAAATTGAAATTGTTCGTAAACAGCTTAAAATGAGTCAAAATTGTATGGTGTATAAAAAATGATTTTGACTTTCTTATGGAATTTTTTAATTTTTTGACAAATTTATGAGCAATTTTGTAACACATTTTCAAATCTTAGGTTTAAAAAGAAAATTTTTTATGAATTTCTAGCTCAAAATAATTTACAAAATTTTGTCATTTTTACCTACGCATTTTGTCAACATTTGAACTTTAAAATGTGCTTACAAAAAATAATTGTGACTATGGATTTTTAATATTTTTCAAATATCATTGTAAAAATATATTAGGAGCCTTGTATTACATTTTCAATATTTTGTACCTGATAAATAAAATTTTAAAAACATTTATAGAAATAATACTAAAAAATTTGAAACAGAAAATTTCCGTAAACAGTTCAAAACAAATCAAAATTTTTTGAAAATTTTATCGTGTAAAAAAAAATGCTAATATAAAACAGTGTAAATTTCATATATTTACGGTGATTTATTTTAGAGTTTCACCAAAAACCAAAACCAATTTTGCGTAAAAATTCCCGATTTTCCTTAATTTTTTTTTGTTTTTTCTCGGCACTTTTGAAAATTACTGGGAATTTTTAATTTTGACCTCCCCAATGCACTAACAATATTCATCGAACAAGTTACTGTCATACTGAAGTTGAAAATCAATAAAATATGTATCCCTACGGCCTCCGTTCGCTCAGAACCTATAAATATGCAATTATTATCAAATTCAATGATAACATTTTTATTTTTTTATAATCCTGACGTAAACACCGTTATCAACCAATTTTTCTTTAGTAGCAACCACGGACTATGATCAAATACTATAGATATACTCATTGACATAATATAATATTATAAATAAATTTATATTATGTCAATGGATATACTATAGTATTTGCTATGATTAACAGGACTGGAAACGAACAATAGTGCACTACTGCATTGTATAATGAAAAAATCCACATCTGTTACGGAAAGTCAACGAGCGATTGTAGCGCCATCTATAGCTTCCTACACAGTTCTATTACTATATTTAGTGACTACATTTTAGATAACTCAATTTTGTCGCCACGATCGCTCGTTAACATTCCGTAACAGATCTTGATCAAATTATAAAGGTTCGTTTCCAGTCCTGTTTATCATAGCAACCACGAACACGATTTAAGATCCTGTATAGCCCCGTTCACACGATCAAATTATTTGATCGGGGCTTATATCTTAAATCGTGATCTTAATATTCGTGGTAGCAGCTGATCGGTTTGTTAACATAATTTTGGAGGGCGAATGTTCAACAGGTACTCACTTTTACAGCAGATAACAGCATCCGTTAATAGTTTCTACTATTATATTATGTTCGTGGTTTCTACTTTTAATCTATAATCTATACATACATACTATGATGTATTATAATTAATTCGATTTCCGGGTAACAAAAATGTTGCAATAGGACAAAAGTTGTGCTTGCCAAATGTTAATTCTTTTCCGACGATCGCCGCAGAAACAACGACATAATAGAAAAAATCGTCTGAGTAAAAGATAGCAAATAGAAAAAAAAATATGTCATCGACGAAAAGAATATTGCATGCCCTCATCATGGGTGCCCCTGGCTCTGGAAAAGGAACTGTGTCAGAACGGATAGTCCAATCTTTTGACATGCTACACATATCCAGTGGTGACATTCTGCGGAATATGATACGAGAGAAGACTGACTTCGGCCTACAAGTCAACAAGTAAGCCATTTAGGCTATTTAGCCATGCCATACTGTATGGGTAGGTATTAATATATTGAAGAAGATGAGAAGTACTCAGTGTACACTGTACACTGTACCCATTATTTATTTTTACAAAAATATGGGCCTAATATAATTAAGGGATGTAGCCCAATTACTTGGATATTTTATATATTTACATATGTTTATAAATGATATAATTTATAATACTATGCATAAATAATTTTTAATTTCTATACTTCAAAATTTATGGATCCTTATTTGCTATAAGCATTAATCTCATGTCTGGTTCCTTAAATAAATTGTGTTGTATTTAGGTATGAAATATAGATATGTCTGACAGGCATAGATAGATGGGATTTTAAAGTTTATTAGAGATAGTAATAGTCAAGTAATGGCGATTAGACTCAATATTGCCATCAACTCAAATGCTGACATTCCGTCTACAACTATTATGCCCATACATATATTATGGGTTATGGCTTGCATTTGCTACACCGTTGGTGTTTACTATTACTCAGATTCGTGTCCAACGGGCAACTTGTGCCTGATGAACTCATGTTGAAAACTATTGGCGGCGAGTTGAACCGCTTGTCATCAGCTAATTGTAGCTGGCTGCTGGATGGCTTCCCAAGGACCAAACCACAGGCACTGAGCTTATTTAAAATAGCACCTGTCCAAGTAGTCATCAGCCTCGATGTGCCCTTTGATATCATCATCAATAGAGTTAAAGGTCAGTAACCTTTTGGAATTTTAGTTATTCAATGTACTTTTCAATGGATGTTTATCTATGTACAGGTAGATGGATTCATGCACCAAGTGGACGAGTCTACAACACTGATTTTAATGCACCCAAGGTACTTGGCTGTGATGATGTAACTGGTGAACCATTAATGCAACGCGACGATGATAAACCAGAATCTGTTAAGAAACGTTTGGAAATATACTCCGAGATGGCTGGTCCGATTTTAGAATATTATGCTGAGCAAAATGTTTTAGCAAAATTCTCAGGAAAAACTACCAATGAAATTTGGCCTCAGGTCTACAAATACTTGACTACCAAGATTGAACCCAAGAAAAAACTTGCATAAGATTTGTATATATTAGATCTGCCAATGACTTAATTGTTGTTCGAATTTGATAATCAAAAACTCATATTATATATTTTATGTATTCATTTTTATTACTGTTGTTACATGTTACTTGTTTGGTGCTATTCAAAGAATTATGAATTAACATTTTATTTGGTGCTTAATAATATTGTTTTTATTTAAGATAAAAATGTGTTTGTACTCATCCATTTAGAGTATTTATATTAGTACAATAGCGTAAGAAATTATTGGTAGGTACCACTCAGCATCATTAATAAGATCTAGAATTATTATATTATCATATGGTAATTAGGCAAGCAATATAACATAATAGAGCCATATCAATCCACCCAATAATACTCTCCTTGAAGATAAATTAGTCAGTTATAGTAAATTATCAATCAAATTTATTAAATTCTTTAAGTTAAAACATTGTTAGATTACATTACAAGATTAAGCATATTATTTAAAATTTATACTTGCAACAAATATGGTCCAATCCACACAATTGCGATATACATTATATCAGGGGTATGAAACTCCGTGAATTGGCCGAATCGGGCGATTGTAACCTTGAACACGGCGTGGCATACGTAATCTATGATAAAAGTAAACAGTGGAAACAACCCGACTCCGCGCAGAATACCCTGCCTATTAGGCGGAAACGGTTTTTCAATACGGGTGTAACATCATGTCAGTGTTACGGAAACAGTTTCATTGTTCGGACTTCAGATCATAGGTAAACACTTCGCCCATCAGCTGATCGAGTTTCGCTTCTATATTGTTCTATGATTATATCACAATATTGTAATAATAACAAATTATTCCATTTCCATAAGGGCTTCAAGTTAAGAAAAAATTCCAGGGAGACAATGTCTTGGGTTAAAATGTTCCATAAATATTTTATTTATAATTTTTAACAATGTTTGTGTAAACACTCATTCTGCTTTTAATCCTAATTTGTTAAAGTAACTGCCGTCAGATGTAGGGAAACTGTGTCCCTCAGCGCGCCCCCCCTCCCCCATCGATCTAACCCCGGTTAGTTTTTAATTATTAAACAGTTTATAATCCGTCAGATACTAATATACTACAAAATTAAGACACTATTTATTAGAATACTAATTAGAAACTAAATAATTATTTAATATCTACATTTTATTATGAAATAACAAATACGCATATGAAATTGGGTTCCCGCATCCCAAAGCTCACGCCTCATCATATACCTTATACTCAGTACTCACAGAGTTTTATAGATTAATAGATAATAGAAATTAGAATTATGGCTAGTCAGTGACATTTAAACTAGAGATTAAATAAATATAATATAAAGCCACAGATATCTATATTATACTACATTATACTATATTATAATATAGATATCTGTGTATAAAGCATATGAACAATGATTAAACTAGGGTGCTATTGTGCTAAATTTATCTATATACATAATATTATATTATATATTCTAGTCGTTTTCTGTATGGTCTATAATCAGATAATCTGTAATAAGTAAGAAATATTGTATTTTGGGTTGCATTTCATTAGCTTTTGGAGGCGCTATATATTGAAATATTTGAAATACCATGACAAAATAAGTATTTCACATCACAAAATGTTGTCGTGTTAAATACTATGGTCCATGATTAAACTCGTATAGAAGATTGCGCTTTTGTAGTGTGTAATAATTAATTATTTTAAAAGTATATAAATAAATTCTATTGGCGTCATGCCGTCTGGCCGTTATTACTCATTAGTCATTACCACAAGCCACAAGGACGAAAACTCAAAAAAATTTTAGTCGAATACAAGTTAAGAAGAAAGTTAGGTAAAAGCCTTTGTTTATGTTATAACTTACCGGAATACTCAAAATGTAATAAGTAGCTTTCGAGTCATTTAACTTTGTGTATTAAGGATTAGGTCTATAATAATTAATAATGGATTTGGAAGTCAGAAAATAATAATATAGCGACGATGGTGATTTGAAAATGGAAAATTGTACTAATTAATATTAATTCATCAACATTTATAATTTTTATTTAAAAATGGTTCAAGTGTAATAAATAGTAAATTCAATATTAAAATATTTATTTTATATATTAGTAGGTAAATATTGTAAAACCATTTTTAAGGACATTCTTAGTACAGACATTTTAATAACTGAGAAACTACTTAGATTAGATAGGTACCTATTCTACATGAATCTTTTCAAATAAATTACCCTCTAAATAATAGACAGTAAAAAATGGGGATTTATATTTGAAAAACACAATTTTGTTTCGCCACAGGACACTTCTCAAGTACAAAATAGCTCTAGAAATTGATAAAATAGTAATTTGTAAGTTTATTCAGAAATTCCAAAATTCTATTAATAGAAAAAATTGTGGTGAGCGCGATTGCGCATGTTTGGTTAATCAGTAATCACATTATAATTTATATACATAGATAATAAAGAATGGATACGACATTCCAATACCAGACATGTATAATAGCATTATAATATAAATATGAATTTCTGAAATAGTACCTATAATATTGTGTGGCAAGGGCGCTATTGAAGTGAGCTATTTCAGTCGCGGGCGATGTGTGAGCCATACATAGTACTATTTTTTGTCATGCCTCTGCATTCATCGATCACGGCAAAGGTAATGCAGGGGTCTATGCAACAACAACTAGACTATAATTTTATTGTATACGATATATTTATACAACAGTATTTCATGAAAGAAACAATTTGGTTTTATTTATTTTAAGCGTCACGTGTGGAGGTTATAATATGATTATAAGATGTGACCAAAAGTTTTTGTTTTGAAGGACCGACGACCGTGCAGGTATAGATTTTTTTTTTATAGTGTCTGTTTGTGCAGGGTATACGCGCGTGAAATTTCATCCCGCTGGCGCAGGCAACTTTCGGCGCAGGCGTGACAAAATAGTATGTTGTGTGACAAGGGCGGGAAGTGAGCTATTTCAGTCCTATTAAATAGGTCTATGGGCACGAGTCGGAGGCGAGGGCTGCATTTCGCCCAAGACTGAAATATCCTTCCCGCACGAGCCACGCATACTATTTTTTTCACGCCTCTGCATTTATCGATCACGATTCACGGCAAAGGTAATGCAGGGTTTATGGTTTATGTTAATATTTCAATATTTCATATTTTCATGCTATATGGAAATATAGTTTGTGGTTCATGGCTGACAAGCCTGACATAGCGATATAGCGATAAATCTCATTAGTGGTTACCTATACACTTAGATCTAAGCCTATACAGAATACCCCTTAAAATATAGCATTTTGTTATTGATCATAGATAATATTATAGATCTTTAACATCTATGGTATTGATCGACACGGTCACACGGATCACAGTATCTTCGAAACATTTTACGAGTTGCACGTATTGTTGTATAATATAGTATTTGATTAAATACATTTTCATGACTTCATCGAGTACGGGTTATAGGTACAGACAAGAGATAATATTAGGGTACCTAATATCATATGTGCAAATAGGGGGGGGGGGCTTCAGGGGTTAAGCCCCCAAAAAATGTCCATAGCCCTCCCAAACATTTCCTACATTTTGTTTTAAGCTTATTCAATATTATCAAAGTAAGGCCCTATTACTCCCCAGAAAAATCTCAAACGCTATTTGCGCCTATGCCTAATAAGTAATATTATCAATGATCCAGTGAATTATATCTTTTTCTATATTATATTTTTATAATCTGTTATTATATATATAAAGAATTTAGGATACTATCACGGACTAATATACTATCTTAGTCCATGGATACTATTCAAAAATAAAAAACGCATTCAGTGCAACCAATCATGTGTCGTCCTCATCCCAACCATTGTAATCATACAAAAGTAAGAAATGTGCGCGTGTTATGACTTTGTTACTCGATGTTGCCATACTGTATTTCTATTTTTGTTTACTGCTATTATCAATTAATTTTATATTACCAAACTTATATTATACTTATCTATGTTACTAAATTTAAGTAAATTACTTTTACTTTTTACTTTTTTATTTTTTAACAGCAGTTTTAATTATGAATTGTTCTAGTGTTTAAGTTGTTTGCAGATTTTTAAATGTATGTTTATTTTACTGGGTGTAGTGCAATACTTTGTAGTTAAGTGCTGGGTCGTTTATTCAATTATGTTAAGTTAATGATAAACCTTATGGGTTAGGTTAGTATATAGCACTATAGCCGGAATATGATGATTGTTTTACCTTAACAGATTGTTAACATCCAAAATATTTTGAACTGTTTATGTTTAACCATGGAAATAACATTAACAGAAAAAGAAGAATTCATGCAGGAACATTTAGTTGTTTGGGTTAGTATGTTATTTAATGGTATCTCTAGTGTCTACTACTATCTTTAATTTTATTAAGTTGCTTATTATTCCATTTTGTGTACTTATTCAGTATTTTTCTCTCAAAAACTAAAGTTCCACTGTCGCTGTAGAAGAATTTTAAGAAAACCTGGTTTTATGTTATGTCATTTTTTCAAAATAATACCAATTAATACTTTGTACTTTGTATGTTTATTGATACTATTTTCTATTGATAATTACAATTCATACTAACATGCCGTTTTACAAGGTTTTACAGTTTTGTAACAACACTAGGTTTTAGTGACCTATGAGTGAGTCATATATTTTATGAATTTGTAAATTGACTTAAACTTGTTGGGCCTCCAGAATTTTAGGTTATACGAGCAGTATACTGATCGTGGGTTGAGGACTTCTATTATTATAAAAATTGCAAAATATGCATTTAAAAAACAAGAAATAAGCTTTAAGAAAATGTATTAAATTTTGAATTTAACAATTTTTTAGTTACAATCATGCTTAAACAAACCAGAAAAATTAAGTGTATATGAAAATTTAATTGATGGAACATTGATTTATGAAGTATTACTTTTGATGTAAGTATCAAAGACCTTATTGAACTATTATAATTGATAGATAATAAATAACTTTGGTATTTTGGTTTTCCAGAGATCCTGAACCATTATATCATACTATTCTTTCTGGTCAAAATGATCCATCTATTAGGATCCAAAATATTAATTGTATTTTAAAAAATATAAAAATGTTATATGAAGTAAGTCATAAAATAAAATTTTTAAATACATAGTACTACATACCTAACTTTAATTTATTATAACTATTCTAGGAAGAACTGGGACAGGTTATATTGACAATGCCTGATTGTATACGTTTAGGACGAGAACCCTATTCAAAGCATAGTTTTGAAGACATGAAATTATTATTGTTATTATTGCTTGGTTGTGCCGTTCAATGTCCAAATAAAGAATCATTTATTGAACGTATAAAAACATTGCCTATTGAATCTCAACATGCACTTGTACATTATATAAAACAAGTAATACAATGTTTGGACTTTAAAAACTATTTATTTATTTATTTATAAAAAGAAGTGTAACTAAATAATTGTTGATTCATTTTATAGATAACAGAAAGCCAACAAATTGTAATTACTCAAGAGAATGCAGAGCAATTAACAACTGACCTCATGATCTCTCATATTCGGCAATTGGTTAAAGAACGTGATCAATACCTTCAGGTAACTTTGACGAATATGCTACAACATAACAAAAACAATTTAGGCATAAATCTAATTATATAGAAGAAATACTCTGGAAAAATTACTTTGCCGATTAAGAAAATTAATCAGATTTCAGACATCTATACAATGAGAATTTTGGAAGCGATATATAATGAGTAATTTCTAATCCTCACATATAACTAGTGTTGTAAAGTTTTTAAGTATTATAATTCAAATACTATTTCTACACTATAGTATATTTTCCGTACATTTTATTTATTTTATTATATTTATTTTATTTCAGATATTTATTTCCCGATATTAAATTTAAATAGTCTTTAAAATTATATGATTGCTACACAAAATTTTATCTTTTTACATTATGTGCTGCTAATATAACTAATACTGATTTTGAACAAAAGTGATTTGAAATTTAACTAAAATTTATAATATGATCTAATGATGCATAATAATTTGAACTCATCTTAAATAATAAATTGTACAATAATAAAATATGTTCATTTTGATCGTTATTCAACATTTTAAAATTTTAATATTTTAATTAATAAATAAAAAGGCATAATAATAAACAAATTTATTTATTTTAACTATTACAATATGTTTTATTGAGTTAAATAATATTTTTAGATGTGGACAGAGTTAGAAGAAAAGCGGTTTTCTAACTCAAAACCTTTAGAAGCTGGTGGTTTAACCATATCTATTAGTTCTAGTGGCGATAATCAAAATTATGCCATTGAACTTGCGGATTGGAAAGCAAAGCTTCGAAAACTTAGACATGAATTGTAAATATTCTTAAAATAAAATACAATTATTAACAAAAATTATAATGTTTGTTTTATTTTCTTATAGAGAAGAAAAAACCGAAGCATTAGCTGAAGCTAAAGAAGAACTTGAACAAACTAATCTTACAGCAGTTAAATTAAAAGAAGAGGTGTATTACTATATAAATAAATAAATGTATTTAATTAGTTTTCATGATTATGTCTGTTATATTGTTTCAGCTTCAACAAATCAAAGTAGATGCTAGATCAGCAAAAGCATATAGAGATGAAGTAGATGCTTTACGTGAAAAAGCATCCAACTATGAACACCTGGAGATAGAAATAAAAAAATATAAAGAAAAATTAGGAGATTTAGATTATTATAAATCTCGAGAAGAAGAGCTCACACAAAATAATTTGCTTCTCCAGGAAACAAGAGAAACTCTTGAAGAACAACTTGTTAAGTTTCGAAGACGAGCTTCTCAATTACAAGAAATGGAATCACAATTGTTACACTTTAAACAAAATATTAATACCATGACATTAGAACGAGATGCACACTTGAGAAAAATTGATGAACTTATCAATGAAAATGCACAGCTTGATCTACTTAATAAATCTTTTCAATGTAATGAGAGCTTTAACAAAGAAATTGACAATGATAGCTATTTTGATCATATTGGCAAGTATCATACTATAATATCCAATTATAATAATATATATATATTTTTTTAAATCACCTGATAGCTTTTTTTTTATTGTAACCAGTGCTCGAATTGGGGGGTTGCGCAGGGGGACGGAGCTCCCCTACTATTTTTATTTTTTTTTGCGTACCCCTACTATTTTTTTTTACTTGGACGAGGGGACGGTATAAATTAATGTCCGGAATAATTTTTATTAAGATGTAAATCATCTTTTAATAATATCAATATAATTGATGTGAATTATATTATCTAAGGCACAGATACTGGTGTGTGATAGTAATATCTTAAATTGTGTTCCGAATGAAATGTTATGAGTTTCAGTTTTGGTATCATTTATCGGTGTTTTTAAATTTTTAAATTTTTTATACCTATTAAAATATGTGGTTTTTTTTTAATTAAAAACAATAATTATTAACATCGTTATCTATATAGTATATTGAATAAACAGGTTGATTATTATACATTTTTTTTTCTACTGTAACAATGTAAGATGTAGATATTGCTATAAAAATATAGTATACCTATTTGGAATTCAAAATGTGTTGCTGAAAAGTGGTATTTAAAATGTATGTAAGGTAGGTGTGTGGGGGGGTGTGGGTGGCAAAGCCCCCACGGGTCTATGTTGAGTAATTGCGCCCATGGAACGCAGTTTTTAAATCGTTGGATTGAGCTCCTCTACTTTATTTTTCCCAATTCGAGCACTGATTGTAACGATCAATGATCTCTAACAGAACATTTCAGAGGTGTACATATTAATGAATAAATATATACAAAAACATGTTTGGGTTATCTCTCTTTTTGGGTTAGTCTAATATTTAATACTGAGTCATATGGTCATGTCATATGTGTGTTAGACGAATCATAGCCTTTGTCGTAGTTCTTTCAGTATTTTTGGGTTTATTTGGTAATAGCCAGGTGCTTTTTTTAGATAGATATTCGTATTTATTTCGTTTGCGATTTCAATTGGATTGAAGTAGTTAATCTTTTCATGTACTTCGTTCAATGGTTGACACTGTTTTTTATCGAGTTCAGAAGCGATATTGGTCAGCTGAAATGCGCATTCCAGATGACATGCATACATTTCAACTTTGTCTTGGTCACAGCATGATCCATCTTCCTTGTGAATTGGTGGTACATAGCGGGCTTTTTCATTTATTTTGTAGACTTCCACAACAAATAATCAGTATCTTTCGTTGCAGAATGATTACTCAAGTAAGATTTGAACGTTTTGTTTTTGATTTCTTTCATTTTACCATGTAGAAGTTTGCAAGTTCCAGATAATTTTATATTTTTATCTGATGGATCTCTTATACTGTGCCACTTTTTCCGTGCTTTTCGTTTTTTCTTTACTAACTCCCGAATTTTGATAGGGTAGATGATTTCACAATTACTTCTTGCTGGTATTTCAGGCGTTGCCAATTTTGCTCCTTTAATATTGTTAGTTAGTTGTTCAATAGCGCTATCAATTTTAATTGATGTTCTAAGCCTTACAGAGAGAGTTATCATTTCATCTAGATTAGCTCTAAAAAGGTCCGAGTTTGTAATAATAATAATAATAATAATAATAATATAAGGCATATTATTTAAATGAAGACTAAATTTAAATAGTTCAATTACTATATTAAAAATAGGTTTCTATTTAAGAAAAAAATTTCTTAGTAGAAAATATTAGGTATTTATAGATTAGGTTGAACACATGGACAAGTGTATGACAGTTTAAATTAAAAGTGATATTTGTGTTTGGATATTAAGTAGCAATACTGCAAGTTAAAAAACTGAAATCAAGTTTTAATTTATTAATTAAATATATTTATGCCAGGTTCTGTTAATAATCATTAGACATTGGATAAATCAACAATGGTCTCTTAAACATGAATTATTTGCCCATAATAATATGATTTACATTTTATTTTATTTTATTACATTTTATTAAACAATACATTTTTCATGCAACTGAAATAAAGGGTTCAAACATGTTTTCAAAAATTCTTTAACATAATAATATGTTAACATTAATTACTACTATGAAATATATTTTATTATTTTTAGGTAAGCACATTTTTGTATTTATTATAATATTTGTATACTTTAGGCTCAAAAGATAATAGTTTATGTGAACAACTAAGTACTAGTGCTCAATCACACGCACTAAGACTTGAATTGGAAAATAAAAAACTTATATCAACTATAGAATGCTTGCAAGATAATATAAGACATCAAAATAATGAGATAATATTAGAACTAGAAAAAGATAAGAAGTTACTTTCATTGCAGGTAATTAATTAAATGATATTTATATTACATAATTTTCTCAAATGGTCTTTAAATAATTTGTTAAATTTTAAACTAATTACATTTGATAAATAAGCTTAAGTTATGGAAAAATGTATTAGAATTTAACTGTGAATTGTGATTTTTAAATACTCAACATTAAACAATTTAATGATATATATTTTATAATTTTGAGATATTATGCTTACGTTGACTCCTATATTTAATAACACTCAAAAACTAATGAAGATATTTGAATGCTTATTTCTACAGCTGGAAGAAACCGAAAATAATAGAAATCGTTTACATCAGCATAGTAAATCAATTGAAAATGAACTTTCTAATATAAAGAATGAATATAAAAAGTTAGTTGAAACTAATGAATTATTAAAAATAAAAATTGAGGTGGGTATATATAATTTTTTTTAAACAACTTCTTAAAAATAATAATTATTTATCAATAACATTATAGATTAAATGTGAAGAATTTGAAAGTTTGAAAAGAGAAAACACAAGATTGGAAAAAGAACTTAAAGAAAATAGTTCACTTCATACCAATGAAAAATCTGATCTTGTCCAAGGTTTAGAGTTGAAAAATAATAATTTGGAAAAAGATGTTTCAAAATTAAAAGGAACATTAGATGTAAGTACATTTTGATCATAGTTCAAATATGATGTCCTCCCATAATTCTTCAAAATTCTATTAATATTTCAGTTTTAAATTACAATTTGTAGAATATCTAATCAGTGATGAGAGTTATTATTTATAAATATTTATTTTTATTTTCCCGTTTAGAGACTATACAATTTAAAACACCTTTATTTATTGACGGTATAATGTTGCATTTCAAATGAATAATTTTTTTAAAATTAATTAATAAATAGTTGTTTGCTATCATGAACTTTGAAAAATTAACAAAAACATTTTGTAAATCACATTTTAGATTCTGAGTGGAACGATGAATGTATTGATTTTACAATGATGTGTTTTCTTTTTTTTGTGCCTGTCATCACCTTTTAGGACAGTAAAAGTGCTTGGATTTTCTTCAACAGAATATTTTCTGATAGGAAAGTGAATCTAGTTGGTACTTTGGGGGGGTCAAAAGAAAAAATGTCCTGGTAGTTTTCAAAAGCCCTGTGAAAAACAAGGAAAAATGGGAATTTTTACGCAAAATATGTTTTTGAGAAAATTGATTTTGGTTTATGGTGCAACTCTTAAACAAATGACCATAGGTACATGAAATTTTGACTAAATGTTTATATTAGCATTTTCTATACACCATGACATTTTATATTTTGACTTAATTTGAGCTGTTTACGGACATTTTCAGTTTTCATTTTTTTTAGTTTTTTTTTCTATAAATATCAATAAAATTTTTTTTGTTGGTTAAAAAAGCTTGAAAATTTAATAGAAGGTTCCTAATATATTGTTTCAAAGGCAGATGAAAAAATTAAAATTCCATAGTTACAATTTTTTTTATAAGCATCTAAAGTTCAAATATTGACAAAATACATAAAAATAATGAAAATTTGCAAATTATTTTGAGTTAGAAATTCATGAAAAAATGTAACACATAAATTTTGTCTACCTTTATCAAAAAAAAAAAATGCCTACAAGCAAATCAAATTAAATTGTTATGAGCATTAGAAGTTCATATTATTACATACTGGATATTCACTCGATTTCTCATGTAATGATTTTCTTATTTCGTTGTTATTAAAAAAACAAATGACTGTAGACACTTGAAAATTTCACTGAATGTTTATATTAGCATTTTCTATACACGATAAAAATTTGACTCTTTTTGAGCTTTTTACTGACATTGTCAGCTTTCAATTTTTTTAGTTTTTTTTTCTATAAATTTCAATAAAGTTTTATCTGTTGGGCCAAAAAGTGTAAAAATTTAATGCAAGGCTCCTGAAATATTGTCACAATAACAGTTGAAAAATATTAAAAATACATAGGTACATTTTTTTTTTATAAGCATTTAAAGATCGAATTTTGACAAAATTTATCAAATTTAAAATTGAATAATTATTTTGTAGTTAAAAATGTATAAAATGTTCAACTTTTATATCTAAAGATTGAAAGTTTAAAACAAGATTCCACGTAAGTAGTTAATTCTGTTACCAAAAATCTAAAAAATACATGAGCACAGTTTATTTTTATGGTCATTTTAAGTTCAAATTTGGACGAAATTACATATCGATACATCCAACGAAAAATGATTTAACTCGATTTTTTTCGTTTTTGAGTTACAACTGTTCCGATAAAGAATCATTTACTCTATCGATCACGAAAATTATCGTATCTCTATCGATTCTAAAGAGTTTGAAATATGACAGTTTCCTATAACTTTGACCTTTGTTTTACTTCTCCTGAACAATTGACACAATGGAGTTAAAACCTTTTTTGTTGGATATATCGATATTAAAAAACCTAAAATAACTATTTTAGTTATTTTGTTGTGATTGTATAGTATTATTCGTTGGTACTTGGAACTTCTAAAGTATACTATTATATTATATCTATGATAGTACCACAGTTTGTTCTTGACGTATAACGCGTTATAAGTACCTAATGGATATTGTGATATGATTTATTTGGGGTTTATTATAGGTACCAATTTTTTTTTTATACCATCTCCGCTCAGAATCGTTTTTCTTATACAATGATATATCATTGAATTCAAATTTAATACCACCCATTATACAGTGACCCACTTGTAACCTACTGCACAGCAGAGTGTCATCCACTTACCCTCCTTTTTTTTTTATCTATCTTCGTCTATTTTTGACACATTGAAATTTGTTTCAAATCATACTTAGAATTTAATAATCTATCATTGCTTAAAATGTTAAGTTATACATTTGAATACTTTTCCTCATTCATTGTCTACAAAATGTATTTATTGTAATTTTAAATATGTTATTATTTATATTTTTTGTAATATATTTTAGAAGAAATTAGAAGAAATAGACAACCTAATAAGTGAAATAGATATGTTAAAGAAAGAAAAAGAAGTGTTAAATAAAAATCTAGAAGATTATGACAAACAAATTCATCGTTTACGTGCTATTGAAAATGAATTTCATGATTTGAAAAGTAAATATACTGTAGAAGTGGCAGCTACAAAAGCTGTTCAAGATGATTTGGTATCAGAAAAACGGAAATCTCAACAGATAATGGATAATTTAGATAAATTAGGTTTAGCATTGGATCAATCAGCTGAACCAGAAAATGTATTAGACCAGTATGTATAACTATTATTTAATACTGAAAATTAAAATCAGTTTTAAAATCTTATAAGTGATAACTAGTAAAATAATATAAAAAATACTTACATTAAAATACAAACTTAAAAAGAACTTATTCCAATTTTGTTATGTAGCCCTTTTAAAATAAAGTATACATAAGTGGGCATTAAATACATTTTCATTATCCCTTTTAATTTAAATAAATTAATAATAACATAGTTTGAAATTGTATCAAATATTTAAATTTTTTATTATAGACATTTTTGAGTACATATATTAAAAAAATTAAGTTTTATATAATTTTTCACCTAATAATAATTTTACAGAATTGTTTCAAGCCCTGAAGTAGTGAAAGCTGTAAGGGAGAAAATTACAAAAGATACTAATATGGGCCATGAGATAAAAACTGTTAATGTTGCTCAAATGGAAGTTGATTTAACAACTTTAAAATCCAAAGTACATTCTCTCAATAGTCAACATACTGCATTGCAATTAGCAAACACTCAGCTAGCTGCGGAAAAAGAAGAAGTAATTTAATATTTAAACTTTTGAAAAAAAAAAACATTAAATATAAATGTTTAATTAATTTTATTAGACACAAAAAGAACTGGACTCAACAAACTCAGCTTTTTCTAAACTTCAAATACTACACAATCAATTAACAATTGAATATGAAGAACAACTAAAACAAAAAGACTCCTTAAAAAATGATCTCAAAGAAGCCAGATTTTCTCTTAAAGAAAAATTAAGTCAGTTGAAAAATGTTGAAACGAAGCTTAAACGAGAAAATGAACAATTTAAAGCAGAATTGATTACAGTTAAACATTTACCAGCTGAACATGCTAAATTAAAAGTAGGAATTTCATGCTATATTAATAGTAACTCTATATTAACTATTTTTTATTTAATTTTTTCTTCCTAGGATGATTTTAGAGCATTATTTACAGCAAATGAAAAACTGAAAGCTGATCTTAGAAATGGATTGGATGCTAAGGAATTAGTTGAAGTTCATGAAAAAGAGATGGAATCTCTTAAATCTAAATTAACAGATTCCAATGCTCGCTATATGGTAATAAATTACAGCTTTCCAACATTTTTATTAATATATACATTTTATTTTATTTTGCATTTAGGTACTTCAACAAATGACTAGTACTTTTGTAGAAGATAGAAGATCATTAATGGAACATGTCACAATGTTAATTACACAATACCATGAGCTTTTAACTCAATCACTAGAAGACAAAGAACAATATCATTTAGAAGAAAAAAATAACACGTTTGTTAAAACACTTTAAAACATAATATATTATAATTGATTTATATTTCAACTTTATTTTTAGTGATAAATTGAATCATTTATCTCGTCAGAAAGAAAAACTTGAAGAAAAAATAATGGATCATTATAGAAAACTTAATAGTTGCAGTATTACAAAGAAGTATTTAAAATAATATTAATAACTTAAATTATTGTTACATCAAATTAATAATTATAATATAATATCTTTATTTTATACTTTTTTAATTATTAACTGATTAGCTGATTTTAGAAATGTTGAATGATATCAATATCAAATAATTTAGTGAATTGTTTGAATTTATTATTTAAATTAATTTAATTTTGAAATATTTAGGAAAACTTTTGGATCTACTTGGATTAGAAAAGTAAAAAAAGCTGGTACTGAATTGATGAATAAGGTAAATAAAATGTATTTATTGTAATAGAATAATTGCTTACTTTGAAACGTAATGTATAGAGGTAATCCTTCTGTGTGTATAAATGTACCTATATAAGAGCAACCTCATGCTTTTGAACATGGTGGTGGCAATAAGTGTGACTAATACTTGCTGAGTGCCACAATCTAGGACTATAACTTTACTATTCTAACAACCACCTAGCTTGTATTTTGCTAAGATAAACACAGCAAAGCAATTTTATCGAAAAATCAACAATAACCACTTTAATTAAGGGGTGTGTTCTGATGGAACCGGACGAAAATTTATCTGCCACCCAAGGTTACTCTTAAATATTATATGGTATACATCAACATTTCTGTGATAACATTAGAGCACATAATTAAATTCTAATAGAATATAAATATTAGTTATTTCATAATAAAAAATGTTATAATTTTTTTCAGAGTCGTATGTCTTGGCATGAAGATATGGCTAGAAGAGGGATTGATTCAGATACAAGTTTAGACTTAGATGACAACCAATCAAATCATCAAGGTTAGATTTGTACAGTGTTGTAAAAAATACTTTTAAAAAGTGTTTAAGTAATTACTCAAATACTTTTAAAATGCCACCCAAATACTATAAATAGTTAAGTATTTGAGTATTATTCAAGAACTTCTACTTTTAAAAGTATATGAAATAATCTTCAAATACAAAAAAAAAAATTCTGATATAATTTGTTATAATCAAAAATTTGTTTATTGCATTTTAAATCATGATTCGTTCAATAATCTAAATGCTGATCAGTCATGTTAGTTCTTTTTCAGTGATAGTCATGAAAGTAAACACCATGAGGGGGCTACAAAAGTTTCTGTGGGGGCTGTAGCATAGTGATAGTAGCACCACAACAATGAACTTTTATCTGCAGAGGTATATATTAGTTTAAAGCTAATAAGCTACATATTATGTATTTGGATATCCCATACCGTCATCGATCGTCGTCGACGATAAACGATAATGATAATATTGATAAATAGGTTGTATTAATAATTAGTAATAATATTTTTGTATTGTTAAATTATTAAGTATAATAGATGTTAAGAAAAGCTTATTGCATAATATATATTTTGTTATTGACTTAATTAGGTTATTCTGGTATCAACGTACCAAAGTCGTCGACGACTGGAGAAAAAAAAATTAATTAAACTATTAATTGACGTAAACCAGTGGCGTACCCAGGGGGGGGCTTAGAGGGCTTCAGCCCCCCCCATTGGCCGTGTTATGGAATACATTTTATATTATAAAATACAAAGTACCAACCATTATATTCCTAAAAACAGTGTTGAATACAACGTTGAACGTACTATTATCTTAAGTAACAACGACCTATTATAAGCAATAATCGTATAACATATTTTTTATAATAAATCAGTCCCTACTTCCTACTAATTAAATATATCACTAATATATTATGTATGTGTTATAAAAAGTATATAATAATGAAATATTACAATTAACTGCTATAAGACTTTATTGAAAATTGTTTGTTAAGATGATGTTAAATTTTGATTTACTTTGTTTAGCCCCCCCCATTCGAAAATCCTGGGTACGCCACTGACGTAAACCGATATCAAATTGTCCATAAATGATAAATATATAATATAATATTGTTATAACGTTAAAGCACGACGGAACAGTGTTTTTATTTAACAAGGATTATAAATAGAAACAAATTAAGAATTAAAAGAATAAAAAAAAATTAGTCAATTAAGTAGTAAAAAAGTATTTAAAAAGTATTTGAATACTTTTACTCAAATACTTCACAACACTGGATTTGTATTCCTTAAAGTTGTCTTATGAATACAAAATAATAATAGTATAATAATTAATGCTTTCTATTTTAGAATACTCTGACAATTTAAGCAGCTTAGGAACTCCAGGAACACGTCAAACTCTTTATCTATCTGGTGAAGAAAATGTAAGTTATAGCCCTTGTATTATTATATTATAGCAGTGTTGTACTAGTATCTCTAGTCCCTAACACTTGGAATGTTTAAGTGTGCTTAGATAAAATCATAGGTCATGTGAGCGCAGCATAATGGTTAATTTGAGCAAGCTATATAAATTTAATCAAAATTCTATGTTTGAGTAACTTGTTAATAATTACCACATATTATTAATTTATAAATAATGTGAACTATATTTTGCATTTCCCACAAAAATTTTAAAACGTCCCAAGACAATCATTGGTTTAACTGAAGTATCAGAAATCTAATAGCATTAAATATTCTTCGATTCGTACATTTTAAATTAGTAGCGTGTTTTAAAAATGAATATATAAAACATTAATATAAATTTGACGTATTATAGTTAATTAAAAATGTTCTATTTTTTTCTTATACCTCATCTTATGAAAAATAAGTTTTTGAGTTATGGTGAAGCAAATATCCATATAGTATTATAAATAATAAATATTAATATAAGCCAAAATCATTTCATGCAATGACAATTGGTTATAAATGTATAAGCTTAGAAAAACTGTTGCATTTGTTCAAGTTGTATGTATTAATGTACTTGGATGCTTATTTTTGTGTTTTACTGAAGGATGTTGATGAAGGATCTATTATAGCTAGCCATTCATTATCAAATTCACCACTTACTCCATCATATCGTAATGAACAGAAGTAATAAAATATATTATTGCTACGTTAAGAATTAAATTTTCTTTCTCAATATTATAGACAATATTATTTTTAGGTTACCTCACACTACTGATGATGAAATTAAGGATAGTAGTAATAATTCAACAGTGCGGTCCAGTAAAACACTTCTAACAAAAGAAGATACGAACTGGTATGAATATGGATGTGTCTAATAACTTAAAAATGTTATATTTATATTTTCTTGACTGTTAAAAGTTTTTTAGTGTGAAATTTTTTTTAACTATTATGTTCCTGTTTTTTTTTTTTTTTACCTAATCGCACACTTTTTCTTCTAATATATAAACATTTCAGAACTTTTTTTTACATATTTATGTTTTATTTCAATTCTAAATCTTTTGTGCATAATTTTTATATACATTAATTTTAGGTATACCGTTTTTATTTTATGTTATTTTTACTAGAATAATTTGTATTAGGCTAAATACTAATTAAATATGTTAAGTTTATATTTTACAATTTAAACTAAAATTTAGTGAGATTTGGATAAATAACATATCACAACCAAGTGGTATAAAAAGTCGAATTAATTACCTGATTCTTGCCAACATTTACTTACAAAGGGAATTCCCATCAATCAGTAATAAGTAATGACGAATTAAATATTGTGATATTTGTGTACTACAAAATTGGTGGTTAGAAAATTAATATAAATGCAATCAAAAACCACATAAATAATATATATTTTAAATATAAAAAGAATGTACTTAATATTTTTGTAATATTTAATTTATGTTTTTATAATAAATGGAATGGTTTATATTTTTTGCTAAACTTGTTATATGTGTACATATTATATTATATAATGCGTGATTGTATATCATGATGATGTGATTGTATAAAATGATGTATCCCAATGCATGGTTTGGTTTCTTTCTTGATGTTGATCTAGAACTTCAGCCTACGTAGTACACATGCAATCAGTGGCGGATCTAGGGCTTCATTAGGGCAAAATTACAAAAAGTACAAATATTTGATAAACAGTGTAAAAAAAAGGGAACTACGGCGATTTGAATGGGGTCGGGGAGGAAATGCAAATGCAAATTTATTCATTCAATGTACAACTGCGTATTTTTGGGTTGGAAACAATTCATTTTTAATTTAACTGCATTCTGTAACACAGTGCCGTAACCAGGGGGTG
>NC_042495.1:76621399-76623018 GCF_005508785.2 Acyrthosiphon pisum | reverse complement strand
AAAAATGCATAAAACATATTACAATTTTGGTAATCAAAAAACTATAAAATAAGTAGGAATATAGGTAAACATGATAAAAATAATTGATTAATATGATGGACAGAGGATATTATTGCATGTTTTGATCATTTTTAAACTATTGTGAAATAAAACGAATTATTTTTTAAAAAATGGTGGGTAAGTGGATGTCGCTCTGTTATACAGTCATAGGCGGTACTAGACCCTCTTGGCAGGGGGGCCAGAATATATTTTAACCATCTAACTATATGTTCAGGGGAGGGGGTCGTTAATAAGGAATTCTGTATTAATACAGGTACGGTTTGCAGGAGGGGCAGTTGCCTTCTCTGCCACCACCGTAGTTCCGCCTATGTATACAGTAAATTACAAGTGGGTCACTGTATAATGGATGGTATTAAATTTGAATTCAATGATATAATATCATTGTATAAGAAAAACGATTCTGAGCGGAGACGGTATGTCAGTCTAGGTATAAGACATAATATAATATATGGTATTAAAAAAAATTGACCTATAATAGGTACCTATAATAAATTCCAAATTATTCATATCACAATATCCATTAGGTTCTTATAACGCGTTATACATTAACAACAAACCGTGATACTATCATAGATATATAATAGTATACTTAAGAAATTTCAAGTATACCCACGAAATATATTATACAATCACAACAAAATAACTAAAATAGTTATTCCAGGTTTTTAATATGTAATTTCGTCCAAATTTGAACTTAAAATTACTATAAAAATAAACTGTGTAAATGTATTTTTAAGATTTTTTGGTAACAGAATTAATTACTTACGTGGAATCTTGTTCTAAATTTTCAATTCTTAGATACAAAAATTGAACATTTTATAAATTTTTAACTACAAAATAATTTTTCAAATTAAAATTTGATAAATTTTGTCAAAATTTGATCTTTAAATGCTTATAAAAAAAAATTGTGCCTATGTATTTTAAATATTTTTCAACTGATATTGTAACAATATATCAGGAGCTTTGTATTAAATTTATACACTTTTTGGCCCAACAGATAAAACTTTATTGATATTTATAGAAAAAAAAAACTAAAAAAATTGAAAACTTACAATGTCCGTAAACAGCTCAAAAAGAGTCAAAATATTTTCAAAATTGTATGGTGTATAGGTAATGCTAATATAAACATTCAGTAAAATTTTCATGTATCTGCAGTTATTCGTTTTTGAATTACAACAAAATAAGGAAATCGCTACATGAGAAATCGAGTGAATATCCAATGTTGTAAAAATTTGAATTTCAAACGATCATAAAAATTTAATTTGACTTTCTTATAGATATTTTTTGTTTGATAAAGGTAGATAATCTTATAAGGAATCTTGTATTACATTTTCATATCTTAGATTTAAAAAGAAAAATTTTTATGAATTTCTAACTCGAAATAATTTGCAAATTTTCGTGATTTTTCCATATTTTGTCATTTTTTGAACTTTAAATGCTTATAAAAAAAAACTGTGACTAACGATTTTTAATATTTTTCATCTGCCTTTGAAACAATATACTAGGAGCCTTCTATTAAATTTTCAAGCTTTTTTATCCAACAAATAAAATTTTATTGA
>NC_042495.1:76594023-76621349 GCF_005508785.2 Acyrthosiphon pisum | reverse complement strand
CCCCCCCCCCCCCGAAAAAATCGCTTCCAACAAAACACACAAAAAGCGAAGAAATTATGTTTTTTTCGAAATTAAAATTGGATTTCTGGAAGTATATTTTTTTCCGCTTATTGATCTAATTACACAAAAAACTACCAGCTTTCAACAGTCCTAAAATAGTCTTGTATTTTTGTTAGTAAATTTTAATAATATTCAAACCATAAATGGAACGTTTTGTTTACAACACATTTTGATATAATGATAATAATATTGATGAATACATTAACCCAGTCATAAAACTAGTTGTAGATACACTTTATGAACAAAGGGGTCATAATTAGATATTCTAGCATTTCAAAGGTTAAGGAAAAAAATTTAAGTGCCCCCCCCCAACATTTTTTCCTGGCTACGGCACTGCTGTAACTTGTAATCTGGCAATAGATCTCTCAGTAGTTGATTAATGTTTCAAGGTATATTTTTAAAAATGTACCATTTGTCGGATTACGCAGTGCCTTTTATGTAGATATCAGAGCACTATTAATTGTTTATTCTTCTCTGACACATGAGCAATATCGCAAATTCGCATTCAGCAAAACCAATCTTTTGTCTTTCTTTCTGATATTAGGGCCATTATTTTGTTATGTTAGACCACTTAAACAGGTTAGCATTTTTGCCAATAAATAAAGTTTATGACGGAATGAAATATTTAAAGACGATTTGTACAGAAGAAGCTACAGAGGTTCTTGATTATTATTTACTACAATTCCAAATACGTCAATGACACATATAGAAATTAAGGAAAAGGTTAGAATATAAAATTTAAAAAACAAACCGTTATTTCTATTAGAAATATGGAACGTTCACGTTGCTACGATAAACAGTCAACATCATACAAACAACATTTGCGAGAGTTAGGAACAACAGTTTTACGCATCTTTTCGGACACGCGCACCTAACCGTCTAGAAGTTAATTTCTAAAATGCGTGAAGAGTTAGGAGTAGATAGAGCTAAAATAGCGTTAGTGCGTTACATGAATTATAGGTAAAAGGATTCAAGACTTTAAGCACCAAAAAAACAAAAGTTTGATAACACCGATTAACGTTTAAAAAACTTATGTTCTAGAGTGTCCATTAACGAAATATTGGTGGAAGAATTTTTAATCAATATTGCCCATTGGCCATTGTATTCAGAAATGAGATAAATATTAGTTTTAATTATTTATAGTTTTAAATTATATTACACGATAGTACGATACTACGATACCAATCATATTTTTTATTATTAATAACATGTTTTTCAGTATTATAAATTTTGAATTCAATTAAGTATATTTAATTATAATATTATTTATTTTCAACTATATTTACTTATATATTAATAAATCAAGACATTTTTTTATGAAACAAAAAATCAAACCGGACTTTTTCACCAAAGAAAATTAAATCTGACTTTTCCGTGTACTTTTTTTCCACGGACTTTTTTCCGACTCCCGGGCTACTTAAGATATAAGTAGGTACGTATTCGTGGCTACAACATAATTATTATTATGTGAACTTTTTTTAGTCACTCTCTATTGTATTTTTAATTTATTACAATCTATAACTGAGACTGATTTAAATTAGTTAAAACAAGTTACAGCAATGTTAATTTATTATTCTTCGACTAAATTTGTAGTCTTTATTAAAATCTTTATTTTCTCAAAATTCATAAAGTTTTTACTTAAGTTAAAAATAGAAAATAGTGTCTTCAAAATGTCAAACATGACCTTAAAATTATAAATATTATCTAAAAACTGTAAAATGTTAAAATATTGTATAAAAGAATTGGTATTTTTAAACACACATTCATAGTTACATGAAACACATTTTGTGCTTACTTGGCATACCGCATGGCGCATACGTCATACAGTATGTCCAAGCTATGCAAATGCAAGTTTAAAAATCGAAGCGTAGCCAGAATTATAAAATTGGGGGTGTTTAAGTATAGATTAAAACCAAGTTTTTACAGTTATCGTATATAAATAAATTTAGGATCCGGGACTTGACTTGTTAAACTAAAAATTATTGAAATATGCAGTCAACATTTTCAAAATATGCTTAAATATATGCAGCTACATTTTTATATTATTTTTAAAAAATGCATAAAACATATTACAATTTTGGTAATCAAAAAACTATAAAATAAGTAGGAATATAGGTAAACATGATAAAAATAATTGATTAATATGATGGACAGAGGATATTATTGCATGTTTTGATCATTTTTAAACTATTGTGAAATAAAACGAATTATTTTTTAAAAAATGGTGGGTAAGTGGATGTCGCTCTGTTATACAGTCATAGGCGGTACTAGACCCTCTTGGCAGGGGGGCCAGAATATATTTTAACCATCTAACTATATGTTCAGGGGAGGGGGTCGTTAATAAGGAATTCTGTATTAATACAGGTACGGTTTGCAGGAGGGGCAGTTGCCTTCTCTGCCACCACCGTAGTTCCGCCTATGTATACAGTAAATTACAAGTGGGTCACTGTATAATGGATGGTATTAAATTTGAATTCAATGATATAATATCATTGTATAAGAAAAACGATTCTGAGCGGAGACGGTATGTCAGTCTAGGTATAAGACATAATATAATATATGGTATTAAAAAAAATTGACCTATAATAGGTACCTATAATAAATTCCAAATTATTCATATCACAATATCCATTAGGTTCTTATAACGCGTTATACATTAACAACAAACCGTGATACTATCATAGATATATAATAGTATACTTAAGAAATTTCAAGTATACCCACGAAATATATTATACAATCACAACAAAATAACTAAAATAGTTATTCCAGGTTTTTATATAGTGTAATTTCGTCCAAATTTGAACTTAAAATTACTATAAAAATAAACTGTGTAAATGTATTTTTAAGATTTTTTGGTAACAGAATTAATTACTTACGTGGAATCTTGTTCTAAATTTTCAATTCTTAGTTACAAAAGTTGAACATTTTATAAATTTTTAACTACGAAATAATTATTCATTTTTTAGAAATCGAGTGAATAACAAATGTTGTAAAAATATGAATTTCAAACGCTCATAAAAATTTAATTTGAGTTTCTTATAGACATTTTTTTTTTGTTAAAGGTAGATTATCCTATAAGGAATCTTGAATTACATTTTCAAATCTTAGATTTAAAAAGAAAAATTTTTACGAATTATTAACTTAAAATAATTAGCTAATTGTTGTGATTTTTACATATTTTCTCAATTTTTGAACTTTAAATGCTAATAAAAAAAAATTATGCCTATGTATTTTTAATATTTTTCAACTGCTATTGTAACAATATATCAGGAGTCATGTATTAAATTTTCAAGTATTTTTACTCGACAAATAAAGTTTTATTGACATTTATAGAAAAAAAAACTAATAAAATTGGAAACTGAAAATGTCCCTAAACAGTTCAACACAAATCAAAATATTTTGAAAATTTTATCATGTATAAAAAATGGAAATATAAACAACCGGTGAAAATTTCATGTATCTACGGTTATTTGTTTTAAAGTTACACCAAAAACCAAAGTCGATTTTTTCGAAAACAGCTTTTGCGTAAAAATTCCCGTTTTTCTTTAATTTTTCTTTTGTTTTTCACGGCCCTTTTGAAAACTATTGGAAATTTCAAATTTTGACCTCCCGAATGCACCAACTAGATTCACTTTCTCATCAAACAAGATACTGTTGAAGAAAATCGAAGCATTTTTACTGCTCCAAACCGTAATGACAGACACAAAAATTAAAAAATTAAAAAACACACATCATTTTAAAATCAATACATTCATCGTTCCACTCAGAATCTAAAAGATGGGTAAGTGGATGTCGCTCTACTGTACAGTTGGTTATAAGTGGGTCACTGTATAATGGAAAGTATTAAATTTGAATTCAATGATATAATATCACTGTATAAGAAAAACGATTCTGAGCGGAGACGGTATGTCAGTCTAGATATAATATAAGGAATCTTATATTCTTATCTATGGTATTAAAAAAAATTGACCAATAATAGGTAGGTATAATGAATTCTAAATTAATCATATCACAATATCCATTAGGTACTTATAACGCGTTATACATCAACAACAAATCGTGGTACTATCATAGATATATAATAGTATACTTTAGAAGTTTCAAGTACCCACGAATAATATTATACAATCACAACAAAATAACTAAAATTATTCCAGGTTTTTTAATATGTAATTTCGTCCAAATTTGAGCTTAAAATGACTATAAAAATAAACTGTGCTTATGTATTTTTTAGATTTTTTGGTAACAGATTTAACTACTTACGTGGAATCTTGTTTTAAATTTTCAATCCTTAGATATAAAAGTTGTACATTTTATAAATTTTTAACTACGAAATAATTATTCAATTTTAAATTTGATAAATTTTGTAAAAATTCGATCTTTAAATGCTTATAAAAAAAAATTGTGCCTATGTATTTTTTAATATTTTTCAACTGCTATTGTAACAATATATCAGGAGCCTTGTATTAAATTTTTCACATTTTGACCCAACAGATGAAACTTCATTGATATTTATAGAAAAAAAAAACTAAAAAAATTGAAATCTGACCATGTGGGTAAACAGCTTAAAAAGAGTCAAATTATTTTCAAAATTTCATTGTATATTGAAAATAATAATATAAACATTCAGTGAAATTTTCAAGTATCTAGTCATTCGTTTTTTAATCACAACAAAATAAGTAAATCGTTACGTAAGAAATCGAGTGAATATCAAATGTTGTAAAAAGATGAATTTCGAACGCTCATAAAAATTTAATTTTAGTTTCTTATAGACATTTTTTTTTTTGATAAAGGTAGATTATCCTATAAGGAAATAAGGAATCTTGTATTACATTTTAAAATCTTAGTTCTAAAAAGAAACATTTTTACGAATTATAAACTCAACATAATTAGGTAATTTTCGTGGTTTTTCCATATTTTGTCAATTTTTAAACTTTAAATGCTAATAAAAAAAAACTGTGACTAAGGATTTTTAATATTTTTCAAATGTCATTTTAACAATATAGTAGGAGCCTTGTATTAAATTTTCAAGTATTTTTACTCAGCAAATAAAGTTTTATTGACATTCATAGAAAAAAAAAAACTAATTAAATTGGAAACTGAAAATGTCCCTAAACAGTTCAACACAAATCAAAATATTTTGAAAATTTTATCATGTATAAAAAATGGAAATATAAACAACCAGTGAAAATTTCATGTATCTACGGTTATTTGTTTTAAAGTTACACCAAAAACCAAAGTTGATTTTCTCGAAAACAGCTTTTGCGTAAAAATTCCCGTTTTTCTTTAATTTTTCTTTTGTTTTTCACAGCCCTTTTGAAAACTATTGGAAATTTCAAATTTTGACCTCCCGAATGCACCAACTAGATTCACTTTCCCATCAAACAAGATACTGTTGAAGATGGTAAAAGACGCATTTGTTATAATTTCTAATTATTTGGAATTTTTAGTATTTGCTTTGGTAAAATCAACTTTTGGTTGGAAAATTTAAATCTACATAATATTTATGATAGGAAAACAATTTAACAATATTTCTAAGACGTGTATACTACCACATAACAGCTGTTAAATGTTAGGTGCGCCGTTATACCCCAGGTTACTCTACCTATTAAACAAGTCTTATACAGGTATACTGTAAAAACAAAAACGTGTCCACCATTTATCATTAACAGTAAATTACTGTCAGTGTTGTAAAGTATTTGAGTAAAAGTATTCAAATACTTTTTTCCGTATTGAATACTTTTTTAGATACTTTTATTTTTGAAGTATTTGAACGGTATTTTAAATACATTTTTTTATTATTGAATACTTTTTGTATTCCTTTAATTCTTTATTCATTGTCAAATAATAATAATGTCATAATAATATTATATATATTTATCATTTATGAACAATTTTATATAGTTTTAGTTTTCGTCTATTAATAGCTTAACTATAGTATGTAGTGTGGCAAGGGCGGGAAGTGAGCCACACATACTATTTTTTGTCACGCCCCTGCGTTCATGGAAAAGGGTATGCAGGCCGCAGGGATCTATGCAACAATTATAGATTTTTCTACAAAATATGTTTAATTGTTTATACTATAAATTTAAGATGTAACCAAAAGTTTATGTCTTGTAAGGACCGTGGTTAGTTAGTTTCTGGTTGTGCAGGGGATACGCGCCCGGCGGCCGGCACTTTTGGGGATTTCTTTTTTTCCGCCGGCACTTTTGGGGATTTCCTCTTTTCCGCTTAATCGACGGAAAAGGTTGCTTTCCAACGCTCCAACCGTGGTCGAAAACCAAACTTTCGGTGCAGGGGTGACAAAAAATATTTTTACTCCGAGAAACCGTCTTTTTATCGTCGACACTCGAAGACGATCGCAACGGTACGTTTTCGGTACCTACCAATATATAACAAATATGACAGATAAGCATTTTGAACAAATAATGTTCTTAAAATGCAACACTGAAATGTTTGATTAATATAATATATTATGAATGATTCAGAATTAAATTGAT
The DNA here is from genome assembly GCF_005508785.2 of Acyrthosiphon pisum. NCBI lineage: Eukaryota > Metazoa > Arthropoda > Insecta > Hemiptera > Aphididae > Acyrthosiphon > Acyrthosiphon pisum. The sequence goes on along the minus strand of NC_042495.1, from coordinate 76,614,786 downwards.
TTTTTCGTTTTGTATTTGAAAATTATTTCAAATACTTCTAAAAAGTATTTGAGTAATACTCAACTATAGATAGTATTTGGGTGGTATTTTAAATACTTTATCTTATAAGTATTTTTTAAAACACTGATAACTGTCTGGTGAAAGAGTGGGTAAAATTGACACTTTCTTTGTACGTGTCGATTAGGACTTAACGGGGATGTCTACCACTCTACCCCGATAAAAAAAACGCACCATATGTACCTAATACTTCATGCATTTAAATTTTAAACGGACTTCATTATTCCAATGTTGTCGTTTTTGAACAAAGGTGATGTGGAAATTTGCACACAACTACCTGTTGAACAAAGCAATTAGTAATTACGAAGTATAATGTTATACTTATAGTCTATACGTTTACCTAAATGTCTTGTCTTCGGCGCAATCTAAGCATTAAGCTATAGGTTTTGAAATAACAATTTGAGAACTTATCGTGTATCTATACAAGGCCGCTCGCAGAAATTTTTCTCGGGGGAGCCAGCGAAAAAATAATAAACTTATTATAAATTCTGTTTTTTATATCACATCGTAAAAAAAATTTACAATTTTGTGCCACCTTATCAGTTATCAGTCTTCCTTATCGCCCTCCAAGACTGCTATATAAAATGCAAATAAATGCAATAAAATGCTATACAAATTAGGTATCATCTAAATGAGTGGGGGGAGCGTGGCCCTCCCCCTGCAGGCAGCCTCTTATCTATATCTATTGCATGCTCAGCCAACTAGTTAGTTAAGAGGACGTCACACCCTGGGTACGTCTTACACACGAATACGATAGGTATAGACAAAATGCGTTTAGGCAGTCTGAGTATAAAACGCTCAATTTTAGTTCTAGAGTAAAAATACCTTCTATAAAATTAAATTGTGACAATATTTCTGATACTCTAAAAATTCTGTTACTTAATTAAATTGTATTCTATTTCTTTGTATAGCTCTCATTTAGTTTTTAACTATAAATGTGTACGTTTTAGTTTGACATTGCCCCCCCCCCTCCCCCAGAAATAATAATAATTTACTTTGGTTTGAAAATAGCCAAAAACTAAAATTTATAATAAACAACTTATAATAATAAAAGAACTTAACTTTTTTATGAACACCTAATAATAATATTCAATTCAGCGTAATAATTAGTAACTTCTACATTTATAAACTTAATTAAGCCAATTTATTTATGGCCAATATCGATATAGGCCCATAATAAATCGATTTTTATTTTATCCGTTATTGTAAAAAAGTCTTATGTCAAATCCAATTTAATCATACAGCATAAGAGACCCTTCAATACATAAAACATAGGCAAATTTTAATGACATTGGTCAATTAATCTTAATTTTGTCAAAATGTGACATTGGCCTTTCTTCACAAAGCCACAGATATATACCGGATGTTTTCACTAAATAACCTTATTAATGAACACACATCAGATCAGTCTACGTTCAGCGTTCAAAGCAGCTGTTCTTCTAGTACGCGGACAAGACGTATGAGCCAATCCAGTTGACGTTCTGTGTTCACCATCTCAGCGTTGAATATGGCACTAGCTTCGGTCTGAATGAGCTAATATGATCAGACATCATACATTAATCGGAAGTACCACTTTTACTACTCCCCCCGCCGACCAAGTTAACTTGGTTAACTGACAAGTTAACCCGAGGGTTCACACCACTGGGTTGCATCTGTACATCGTGCACGATTGTCCTACCGCTAGTAATAATGACAAGAGTAAAGAAAAACGTTCCACGCCGCGGTTCCGACCAAAATCTTCTTCCTCCTCAAAAGGCTACAACCAAAAGACCAATTTCAACGGCTTCTCCACTTCAAATGCGTCAAACAAAAACCAAAACAAAAATATAACGAATCCCTTTCTTCATTAAACTCCGAATCCATGTTGTCCAATTCAGAGGCAACCCTAACAGCCCAAATATCAAGTCAACCTTCACACTCCAATTTTAAATCTACACCAGGATCACCACCAACAACCATCCATAATTCCACTCTGGACAAAATCAAACTCCAGTCAATCCTCGACTACACTTACTCAAGACCTTCCACCCGTCGAGCCAAAGACCAAACCTACACCGCCACTAATTACTTCTACTTCAGACTGGAGGAAAGCAGTGACTAAATTATTATGACTGTAGTTCCTATTGACTCGATAGTAGTCAAAGCTTTCCGAAATGACTCGGTCAAAATACAATACATTGACATTGAAATGTTTAGAATTGTCCAAAAATATTTTAACAACACCTAAACTTCCAAGTCCGAAAGAAAAAACCCTCAGTCATAATCAGGGGCCTGCCTATCGATATATCCTATCTTAAACTCTCCGAAGAACTAGTTAGGGTCAAAAGGTTACGAAATATCCGCAGTCCGCCAATTTGTCAAAAACGGTATAAAACTGCCCATCATATGGTCTCCTTACCAAACAATTGCTTGTCTGCCAGCAAGTCTATATTTAAGGAAACTTCCTTCTTTTATATCTCAGTTAAGGCAGAAACTTATAAAGCGACAAACCCAGTCAGTGCTTCAAATGCCAAAGATTTAGTCATTCCAGCATCTACTGTAGATTCACCCCAAGGTGCGTGAAATGTGCTGGATCTCACTTGGCTAAAGACTACTACAAGACTCCTGTACATTAATTGCGGAGGCCCTCACACAGCCAACAATGTCCAGGATTCTTAAAGACAAAATCCGAAAAACAAGGAACCTTATACACATATCAACACCAGAGTGTTCAATCATCCTATCTTCATCAACCTCCAGTAACCACCACACCTTCAACTAAATATGATGATGTTTAATTCTGCCCTCAGTCATATGCAATTGCTGTTAAGCCCCAGCCTACAAAATTTCTAAACCAGTCTGTCAATCCAGCCGACATCCAAATGCTTACTAACCTGCTTTCAGAGCTCACAGCCGGTACCGCCAACATCAGAGACGTTTTAATCTTTACTCCAACTGCTCTCACCCCCCTCCGCCTATCCCATAATGTCTGACACTAGAATTATGTTTTGGAACTCTAAAGGCGTTACTCAGAAGCCTATGGAACTCCTCGATCTTGTTCAAAGGAAAAAGGTCGACATCATCTTGTTAAATGAAAACCACCTGTCTTCCGTTAATTCAAACTTCTTCACCTACTCAACAAATATACCACTAGTAAACGGCCATCATTTAGTAGGAGGCACTGTAATCCTAGTAAACAAAGAAATGTATTCACTTCAACATCAAAATCAATACAACATCCATCACAAACACGGCAATCCAAGTTAAAACTAATGATGAAGAACTCATCCTTGTCGCGGTGTACTTAAGTCCAAGAACCCACCACCTGACGGCTGACTTTGTTAACATCCTAAATTCGGGCCAAAATGTTATTATAGCAGGCAAACTTAATGCCAAACATCAAACATGGAATAGCAAGTCTTCCAACATGGCAGGTAGAGCTTTAATCAGACACATAGATACAAGATTAGACTCAACAGTTACTGCTCCAACATCACCAACACGTTATCCAACTCACCCAAATCAAAGCCCCGATGTTCTTGACATTTTCATCATAAAGGCAGGTTGCCTTGGATATCATCTAGAAAATCTTCCAAGTGAGCTTCATCCAACCACTAAACTGTCCTGCTTGATATTCACCACCGCTCTATACATGTGTCTCCGCTAAAACCTCTATATTTCACCGACTGGCAAAAATATGAAGTAGATATGGAGTCAAAGCTTGGTGTCAAGTTCTCCCTCCACTAGCCACAGAGGACCGAATAAACTTGGCTATTCAACTAATCACTGATTTTTTCTCAGAAAACATTAAGACCAATTCTGTAACACATAATTCGTCAGACAGAAAATCAGATCTACCACCGGTTATCCGTTCTCAAATTATTAAAACACCTAAGCTAAGATCCATTTGGCAAAGGACAAGAAACCCAGCCATCAAAACCCTACTCAATCGCCAAACTCGTTTAGTTAGTGACCTCTTCTATTCAAACCACGAGGAAGAATGGTCCAATTTCCTAACTACTCCACAGGGATGGTCCAAACTTTATAAACTGAACAAACATCTTCTAAGGAAATCACTTCCATACAATCCACTCAAAGACGACCTAGGAAATCTTCATTTTTACTCTGAAGAAAAAGCCAATATCTTCGCCACTAGCATGAAAAACCAATTTTCACTTCTTTCCAGCACTTACTGGGTTGACAAGGCAGTCCAGGAATCCCTAAATCAACACAAAAATTCAGTTTACGACAGATATTTTTCTCTCCAGGGAAAATATAGAACACGCTTCGCAAACTTCCTAACAAATGAACACCCGGGCCAAACCTTATATCAAACTGTTCCTTGAAACGCAGGGGGGGATTAACTATAATTCTGAGCAGAATTTATAATGCTTGTACCAGACATTCTTTCTCAACCAGTGGAAAATCGCAGACATCATAATGATTCCAAAACTGAAAAAAAGATCCAAAATTCCAATAAACCACTTGCCTGTTTGTAGTACTGTTTCGGTTGCCTGGAGGACACGGTGACGGAAACTACGTCACCGGTCGCTTAGCAAAAACATACAAAAATAACGGACTCGATCGGTTGTACGGAACCATGAGTGAACTCAACTGGTTGGACAGGGCGCTTTCGCGGTCCGTCCCGGTACTATGAGCATAAGGCGCAGTGTGGCCAATCCACGGCACACAGTGCCTCGACCACAGAATAAATGAAATTTCATCTATTCTGTGCCTCGGCCCTTACAATAAACGAAGTAAAAATTACTGGTTGCTAACAATATCAAGAACCAGCTGGTCAAAACTCGAGAGTCGAGGCACTACAATCTACTTCTCTTCGTCAGATCACTGCAGGTTTGGACTGGTACACATCAAACGATACAATCAGATCTACATTAGAAATTCAGGCGGCAGCCGATCAGCCGCGACCTGCTGAAGTCCTGGCCATTGAGTTCGCCACACAAAAAATGTAGCTAACCTGATCATAATTCTTAATGACTCCCTTTACAATTTTACTAGCCTCCAGGTCCAATGGAAATCAACCGATATTGCTAGAAAAATACAAAACGCATTAGGTAAAAACATATTAGGGGACGTAATGCTAACGCAGTTCCCCCTCCGGTTCTCGATACCATGAAAAATAAAAAAGGTAAAAACATATTGTAATATCATTGATTATATAATATCATATTTATATACCAATCAATAGTAATATAGAGGGCAACAAACATACCGACAAGGCCGCCAAACTGGCCAATTTATCCAATAACCTTCTCACATCCCCAGACTTCTCATACCAGGACATTAAAAGAATTATAGCCAAAGACACTCTTGAATAATGGGAAAACATATGGTTATAACTATTAACCAAATTACACGAGATCAAAAAACCACCTCTCCTTGGCTTTTCCCTGACAACATCACCAGGAAACAGGATACCTTCATCACCCGTCTTAGAATAGGATATACCCACATTCACCAACAGCTCATGAAGAGAGAAGAACCTAAAAACCTCTTGTTTGCACTGCAGTGGCATACCCCTAACTGTCAAACATATCAATTATCCATGTTTTAACATTTTCAGTGCTGCAACTCAAAAACTGAAAAAAAAGTTATAGATTGTTTTTTTTAGGTGACTAAAAGTGACTACCTATTTGAATTACCACAAGCAACGCAAAAAACCTGTGTATTTGAATGCTTTTGCCCCCCCCCCCCCACGTTGAAATGTTATTATAAGAAGAATCCTCTTTTGAGAGACATGCATCTTAAACTGTACATTTTCCCATGATTGAATAAAAATATGATTTAATTTGACACACCAATTTAAAAAAAAAACAAACAGTAATAATATACTTGACAAATTGGAAATGTTAACAGCGTAAAAACCACTTAAAACTTTAATAACAAAACAAGTTTTCTATTAAATTAACCAGAGAAGATTACAACTAATGATAATATATTTATAAATATAGAGGCACACAACGGTGTTCAGTGCATCTATAAGTCACTAGTCAGTGGTCATACTATATTACCAGCAAATCTTTTTTTTTTATAATCTCTACAACAACCACAGAATAGGTGAAATCAGAATAGATACTCTCCAAACCTATTCTGTGGTAAAATCAACGACTAAGATATTATAGTTAGTATACTATAAATTTTAAACCACGGAAATTAAATGAACAGAATTTTAAAAATTACATGATTAATTTCAGTTTTTATCTCGAAACATTATAATAAAGGGCTATAAGAGAGAAAAGTGACCGTTTACGAAATATAATGTAACTAAACATGAGAAAAATGACAGAGTTGCAGCTCTGTATTTTGTTTCAACATTTTTATAAATTTCTTAATTGATGTGTTCTTACTTTTTTCACTCAATTATTTATATAGTTATATATATAATACTCTTATACCTATAAGGTATAACCACTTTTCAAGACACTTGTTATTATTTTAAAATACAAATAACAAATTCATAGCTTCAATGTTAGCTAGAGTGAATCGACCCACTATTATACTTTAAAGGCATCTTTATGCAAGTTGTGGGTATGTGAGATAGTACAATTATTTTAGTATGCTCATATTATATCGCAGAGAAATTTAAAAACTGTAAAAAAAACCAATATGCACACATGGACAGTATTTTTAGCTTTAAATTTGATAATAGCACAAATTTACACTATTAACATAAGGTATCTAATAAAAACACAACAGCACATTAAAGCTTTATTATTTGTTAAAATCAATTTTATTTAGGCAAGGAATATAATATTTATAAATTTAAGCTCTTTTTCTTAACAATACTTATATAGGATAACCTTGTACCATTACACTAGTTCCTGGCAAAGTATTTGTCATTAAACGGCTCACAAAACTCTAAAAAAAAATACATATGATTTCATAAAAAACTGTTATTGATGTGTAAAAATCTAAATGCGCTCCCTCCTAAAAATTGTAAGGTAGTAATTTTGCAAATTATCAATAACACGTTACTGTAACAAATGGAAGTTACTAATGGCTAATCACAAAAACTACTTGACCGATTTCAATTGTTTTTTTATTTATTCAACCCATATAAATGTTGCTATAGACTGGCTCACACAGGAATTTTGTTTTGGCAAATGAAAATTGAATAATTTTTTATTTGTATGAAATGTTTATCATTGGATACAGATTATATATTTCTAATATGGCATATTATTTAATTATTTTTGTACAATTTATAACCCGTTTCACACGAAAAGCATACCTATTGAGCCAATGCTCACAACTTATTTATATTAATTTTATGTTGTTAAGCATCTTCAAAAATAATCAATATTTATTGATTAGCCAATGTGTAATTATCACAATTTAAAATTGTGGTTGTAATTACTAAAACATTACAACAATTGAAACCAAATACATACTTTTTTGTCATTTTCAGTAGCATAGGCAATACACATTGATTTTGTAGTGTGCGCACTCAAAATTTCACAACAATCTTTGTTTTTATATAATACCAGTGCACCTGCAAGTTTTTCATTACAATTTTTTAATATTGGTGAATCTGAAAAATAAAATGCTTACATTTAGGAATATAGATATATCAAACAAAAAATTTAGTTATAATAAATAACTAACGTATAAAATCTTCATTAAAACATTTAGTAATTGCAATTGTAGGGCAAGAAGAATTAAGAAGTTGTTTAGACATTTCTCTAGCTAGGTTTGTCTTAATCAGATGTTCACCACAACCAGATGTTGTTACTGCCATTGCAACATCATCAGACATATTTTGGGCCCAACATCCTGATCCCAATAAAGCAGCCTAAAAAAATATTATGACACATTAAATACAATACATTTTAAATAGGTTCTTTACAAATCACAATAGATTCTATAGTAAATTGTGTAGCTATAGTAAATTAGTGTACTATTTTAGTTGCAGGTGACATTTGCGGCATGGAGGCTACAGATTTCAATTTACCAGGACCAAATTAAGCAACCAAAAAATAAATCACTATCATAAATTTCATAAATTAGTAAAATATCTTTTAATGTATAACTTATAAATTTATAAGAAATTGAATTCTATAATTTATAAGTAGAGAACCAGAGAAGCTGTTCTGCTATAATATAGTATATTTTGAGTGCAACGAGATTCACTCAAAATGTAAGTCACTGTAAATGCAGGAGAACAGCCATGAGGGTGTTTTGTATGTTCGTATTTTTTGAATTACTACATAATTAAAATTGTAGAAGGATACATCGTTTTTATTATCTATTGTATGTTTGAATATCTAAAATTGTAAAAATTTGAACTTTTAAAGCTCATAAAATATTTATACACCTTCACGTTTAACTTTTTTTTTTATATTTTTGTATAAAACTTATGTGAAACCTAGTATTACATTTTCAAGCTTAGGTATGAATATTAAAAATGGTATGCATTCTCAAATTCAAAATGATCTATAATGTTTTGTGAGTTTTACAAATTTTGTCAAAATTGAACTTTAAACTAGTGAAAAATATAAAAAAATATAAAATTAAAATTGTTATGATAAATTTACTCCAATACAATGTATATTGGGCTAACCAAAAAACATAAATAAATAAATAAATAAATAATTGTTATTGTAAAAATATTAATACAATTTACTTGTCCAACGCGACCATCTTGTTTCAATAAAATTCCACCACTAGAAGATGATGCAGCAACATTTCCCAACTTATCCATACCAACACAACCTACAGTATCTAATCTAGAGTTTCCAGCCTATAAAACATAATAATACTTTTCAGTAAAAAAAAAAAACTGATATATATATTTTAAAGTTACTTGACAATTACTGTACTTTTGATTAATAACTTTATATTTATTGTGGACAAAGTCTTTTTTTGATTTTTCTAAAAGAATATAACAATAGTCATAAAACACACAACATAGAATGGTTATAATGGTTGAAAATATCACTATACCTGATATTAAATTAAATGGGTCAACAGCTACAATATTATTTGCTATTGCATATTCATGAGCTCCGAGACCAACAAGTAAACTAAATTGAGAAAAATAAATTTTAATTGAGCCAGATAATATAAATTATAGTCCAGACAGCAGATCTTACATTTGTGATGTAACATCTTACCAAATGTTAAGCTATATTTTAATGCATCACCCCTTAAGAAATAAAAACATGGAAAATGAACCACAGATTAAAAATACAATTTTGAGTTGACCTCAGTTATGCCATGTTAATTTCATCATATTATTTCACATACAATGGTGTACATCGGGGGTTCCCAACAAAGTATAAAAATTCTCGCAAAAGTATTAAATAAAAATTGAAAATATATAAGAATAAAATATTAATGAACACGATAATTAGGTAAGTTAGTTAAAATCCCAAAATTAATTTAAATTCAACCTTAAATAATACTTATAATAGGTACAGTACATTTTTTTTTATCAAGAATTATAGTACTATATAATATAGGGTTACTATTCGTCTAAATTTAGCTTGGACACAGCAGGTATTAAATACACTCCCGTTTCATTTAAGATCCCGGCTGGGATGTGTATAAAATTAGATGGTTTAATTATTCCTGTTTCTTGAATATGGCCCATTTATAAAAATAAATATTTATAACAAATAATTAAATGAAATCTGGGCGAAAAACGATCTTATCTGTTTCTATATTTGTACAGACAACAAAATTATAAATCAATGAAAACCTTATGAATGGCATAGTACAAACTCTACTGTAGAAAAATGGTTACCTATTTTTCAAGTAATTTATTGAAAATAACATTGATTTTACTATGTTAAAATAAGTAGAATTTTTATTTGTATAACCTAGATCTAACACTGCAATTAAAAGAATATTTTTTTAATAAATGGCGGCTGGACAATAATCCTGGAATAAATTACTAAATTAGGTTTCAATACTGTAGAAGAAACTTCAGTCATTAAAACAATTATGGAAAATAAACTATGTCATCATTTTTACGAAGACATTGTGAATAACAAAGATCACGAAACCACAAAAATTCAACAAAAAATTTGACAACTAGAGAGTCCAAAATGGTAAAAAAGTTTTAATGAAGTGCATCGTGAGTTATTTTATAATAGTATTGGTAAAGAAACCACATAAAATTGAATTTAAAAAAAGTAGGTAAGTGGATGTCGCTCTGCTGTACAGTAGATTACAAGTGAGTCATTGTATAATGGATTGTATAAGACTTGAATTCAATAATATAATATCATTATATAAGAAAAATGATTCTGAGCGGAGACGGTTTGTCAGTCTGGATATTTTGTATTGTTATTATTTATTTTATCACGTAAGTTGAATTTAGAAATTAAAATCCCATTTTTAGCGTTTTTTCGGTGTTTTTTCCCGTGGCATTTAATAACTATTGAGAAAATCGAAAAATGACCCCTTTAAAGTACCATCTTGATCTAATTTGCTAAAAGTTAAGGTACTATATGTTGAAATCGAAGAACTCCTTCTTGTAGAAATTTTGTATATCAGATATAAAAAAAATAAAAAATAAACATCATTGTAAAACCAATAGCTTCCTCGCTCCACTCAGTATCTAAAATTAATTGTGTTTATAAATTTGTTTTAGATTTAACACTTTCTAATAACATAAATAAAATAATTATTGAAGTTTTGTTAAATAAAATTATACTTATTATACCTACTATTTTTTTTAAACTAAATATAATGTATTAAATTCACTATAAAAATTATTAATAACAATAATATGCCTAATAAATATTATTATGAATCTATGATTTGACAATTTTTTTTTTTTTTTGTTGTCCTGGTTTTCCATTTCAAGCAAATGGCAACCCTACTATGGTAGTATTTTAATAAACTTGTTTACAATAAGGGCATCTATTGCTTATAATTATAAATAGTTATATAAATGTTAGTTTAAGTGGAAATCACTGACAAAGATATATTCTATGCTCTGTGGTGAAAATATACTATACTCTTTAAATTTAAAAAGTTAATACTAAAAAAAAATAAGATAATCTACTTATACGAATGATTATATACCATGGAGGAATTCTTCCAAATGACATTTTTAAATTTTGATTTTCACAAATGAGTTTGGCAAGAGCGATTGGATTTTTTATACCAGAAACAGCACCAACACCTCCATAATGCATATTTGATCCATCTATAATACTTGCATCACATTCCACAGCTCCATTCCACGTTAAATTAGATCCATAACCAGCATTAGTTAGTGGAGAATCTTCTAAAACCATAGTGGCTACTGCAACTGCATCTAGGGCCGATCCATTATTTTTTAGTATCTCCAATCCCTAAAAAATAACATTTTTTAAAAACTTATTTCAATTGTATAATAATAGTAACCAACTTTTTTACAAGCTTTCATGCATATTTTTTTATAATTTGCTTCTTTAGTTGCTTTTTGATATCCCGCACCTAATTAAAAATAGATATAAATCAATTTAGTCGAGTATTACACATATTAGTTTTCAATCTACAGAGTATCAGAAAATTATTTGATTAAAAAAAACCTATTGGATACTTAGACTACCGTTGTTTTACTTGGTTACATTAGTATAACTTATGATATCTTACCTGCGTGAACAGCAATTACACATTCCATGTTACTTTAATTATTTCTCATCGGTCAGTCTTAACATATTAAATTCTACTTAGGTAACTTTTGAATTTCATTGGGATTTAAGATTTTAATACGTAAAAATATTAGAATAATATGAATTTTTAATATTTATTTACATCATGCCGGTTCAAACTCAAAAGATAAATAATTATAAAATATTCAATACAAATGCATAAAATTACGTATTAGTTCAGTGTTTTGTCATGTAGGTGTAGTACCGTACAGACTATAGTAGATTACTAAGTACTATATAGACTAGTGAATAGTGAGTACACCGAGTGTCTAAGACTCCAGTTAAAACAATTAAAACACTGTCCCCAGAGAAGAGTCCGGAAACGTCCTTACTACGGACTACGGAGCACGATTTAAGATAGTACTATCTACCTAAATCAAATACTATAGATATCAATTATACGGGATTGTGTATGTTAAAATTCTTGCGACATATCCCCACAAAATCATAGTGGTTGCCTATATCAGCAATCCTTGGGCGTAGCCGACATATGATAAGAAATTTCAAAATTTACAATTTTTAACAAATCATTATTATCAAAATATAATACAGACACATATCTATAGTATTTGATGATAATCTATTTTTAATTTGTGTACTTATTTGAATCAGAAATTAGGTGTAATATTAGAGTCAACGCCGTAAAATGTATTAAGTAGGCAACCTATACGTTTTCGGGGGGACGAAATGTGTCGCGATTTTTAATCGAGCTGTCCCGTATTCTTATCTATAGTATTTGCCTAAATCGAGTTAGAGCATAGACATAATAGAGAGACCGGAGTTAGCACAACTACTGTACAATGCGAAACACGGGTAATCTGTGATCGGTAGTACCATGATTGTCCTATGTTATAGTACTGTGGTAGCACCATGCTACCATAGATAATATACAATATAACAATATTATCTATGGGTAGTGGGTTGATATATATATTATCAGTGCTCGAATAGGGAATTATTAAGTACAGGAGCTCAATCCAACAATTTATAAACTGCATTCCAAGTGCAAAATTAGTCATCGCAGACCCGTGGGGGGCTTCGCCCCCCCACATCCTCCAACTAATTCCTAGTTTTTCAATACTATTTCACCTTGGTTACAAAATTTTCTATTCCAAATTTCCAAATATAACATATTTAACTATATGTGCCTATGTATTATCATTACTATGTATAATCAATGGTATTATGTAACATGTAAGTAAATATGGATTTATATTTTATATTCACCTTATTTTTCAAAATTTTTATTAATAGAAATATTACCTACCTACATATTTCGGTAGGAAATAAAAAAAAATAATAATTATCAGTGATAATATATAATATAAAAATTAAATAATATAATAATTCATAATTTATAACTTATTTTTTTTCCGCAGATATTTTATAATACAATAGTTTATTGTAGGTACATAATATCTGCAAACTACTAAACGAGGTATAAATATAAACAAACAATAATAAAAAAATTAGCAAGGCATTAGGAAATCAAAACAAGTAGTTAGGTTAAGTTAGGTTAGTGGTATTCAACCGTTGGGTCGCTACCAAATCTTGGGTCGCGTAATCTACAAAAATGGGTCGTGACAAGTCTTTTTTGTTAAAAAAAAAAAAAGTTTATTATAAAATTATAAATTATAAATTCGAATAAGTAATGAATGATTTGAAGAACCATATTAAAATATTAAATTATTTGGAATAATGTACAATTTCCTTTTAAAAATACTAATTTTTGCCAACTTTTTTCTTTTTTTTTAAATTTAATAAAAATAATTAGCACATTTCTGGTTTAATTGCGTATGTCAGTTGATAGGACAATTAAATAGCTTTAAAATAAAAATAAAATTACGAAAAAATTTTGAAAAGTTTTGAAGATACATAAACAAATGAGTGATACGCATGGTTTTGAAAAAAGAAGTTAATTGCTAATAACTAAAAAAATAAAAGTTAGATTCAATCTTCGTCATTTTTGGTATACTTTCATATGACGTTGGCCGATCACTTCACCCTGGAACACATTGTATATTATTTAATATTTTTATTTTCGTACAAGGGCCTCATTTAAAACATATTAGGTATATAGGCACATAGCAATAAATAATGAATAATGTATTTATGAATCATTTTATTTATAAATTATAATTTACAAGCTTTTTTCCTTGCTAAATAACCATCGATTTTTTTTTTTAGGTGATTTATATAGTGTTACATAGCCTATAACGAAAAAAGTAATGGACAAATTAGAGGCCCCTAAATAAATTCTAACTTTCGAGGCCCCCCATGGCCCCTCTTAAACGGGCTTGCATATTTTACAGTAGATATAATTATAGTTAAAATGTCTTTCTTCTTTTATGACCTACAAAGGTGACACGAGTCGTGAAAATATTGTTACAAAGACAGTGGATCGCGAGTCAAAAAGATTGAATATTACTAGTCAAAACCATAGATAGGATGAAAAATATTTTTATATTAAGAAATGTAAAATTACTAGGTATTCATTAGGTTTATCTTTGACAAAACGGTTTAGATCTACTCCAAATTGTAATAAAAATTATTTTGGGCATTAGTTTGGTTCGTCCCCGTCCAAGTAAAAAAAAATAGTTGGGGTACGCAAAAAAAAAATAAAAATAGTAGAGGAGCTCCGTCCCCCTGCGCACCCCTCCTCCCAATTCAAGCACTGTATATTATACTAGCTAAATGACCGCGTTGCCCGGGAAAAACATTTTGATTAATTAACTCCTTTTAGGTATAATTTGCTGTGGCCGCTGTGCATATAGAAGCAAAATCATATTATATTTTAATTTTTAGTCATCCCGCGTGGAGTTGCCCGTGAGTCTCGCTTATAGTTATGCGAACAGTATATTGTCAGGTAAGTATCTACTGTAAATAAATAAAAGTCTAATCAACGTATATAGCAAATATTTATTATGATATGAAATCGAGATGTTCACCACGTCGGCGTCGGGAACTAACTGACTGCTGCTGTGCAGTGTTGCCCACAGCAACCGCACAGTGACAATGATAACACACATACTTTGTAGATTAGAACCTTACATTACCTGCGTTAGATTTCAGACACAATGAAATGGATGATAAAATATAGTTTTATAGTTGAAAAAATATGTTTATAGATGGTACCTAAAATAGTTTTTTTTTTACCCCTTTTAACCCCTGTGGGGGTTGAATTATTTTGAAAAATCCTTTCTTAGTGGGTGTCTATATCACAAAACGAAACTACTGTCCACATTTCATACTCATAGTTTCAGCGGTTCCGGCTAGGCGAATAGGCGATGATGAATCACTCAGGACAAGTCATTTTATATAATATAGATTAATAATCTATGGGTAGCACACACAGATTTCTAGATAGTAATTAGTAGTATGCATGACAAATTATATTTTATTTTATTTATCTTGGTAGTATGTAGCACAACAGATTCATCAATTTATAGTGTCGGTAGTCTGTAGAAACCACGATTTAAGATATCCTAATAATATTAAGCAAATACTATATTATAAAATAATACAGCAACAGCACTCTGTACTAAAATCATAGACATATAAATATAATAGTTGATATGTCTATATGGACTATTGCAGGACTATGACTAAAAAATGTAATATACCTTACCGAAAAAATCTCGTATTTGGATGTACTCTAATAATTTATGTGAAAGATGTTATATATTTTTTAAATTGATCTTTTTTATAATTTACAATTTTAAAATATTTATTTACAATAGGTAGAAAACTTTGTTCTGTGGTTTCTTGCAATAATACAAGAAATATATAGTGACTATCAAATATCAACTAAAAAAGGTGGGTAAATGGATGTCGCTCTGCTGTACAGCAGGTTACAAGTGGGTTACTGTAATGGATGGTGTTAAATTTGAATTCAATGATATAATATCATTGTATAAAAAAAAACGATTCTGAGCGAAAACGGTCAGTCAGCCTATGATGATATTACGAAGTATATTTGATGATATTAAGGTGAATAAAGTAATTTATATATAACCTATTCACGTGGAATCTTGTTTTAAATTTTCAATCCTTAGCTATAAAAGTTTAACATTTTTTAAATTTTTACTACAAAATAATTATTAAATTTTAAATTTGATTAATTTTGTCAAAATTCGAACTTTAAATGCTTATAAAAAAAATTGTGCCTATGTATTTTTAATATTTTTCAACTGCTATTGTGACAATATATCAGGAGCTTTGCATTACATTTTCACGCTTTTTTATCCAACAAATACAATTTTATTGATATTTATAGAAAAAAAACTAAAAACTGATAATGTCAGTAAAAAGCTCAAAAGAGTCAAATTATTTTCAAAATTGTAATGTGTATAGAAAATGATGATATAAACATTCAGTGAAATTTTCAAGTTTCTGCAGTCATTCGATTTTTAATTACAATAAAATAAGAAAATCGTTACATGAGAAATCGAGTTAATATAAAATGTTGTAAGAATATGAACTTCAAACGCTCATAAAAATTCAATTTGATTTGCTTGTAGACATTTTTTTTTGATAAAGGTAACATCTTAGATTTAAAAACAAAATTTTTTTTGAATTTCTAACTCAAAATAATTTGGAAATGTTCGTCATTTTTACGTAGGTATTTTGTCAATATTTGAACTTTGGTTGCATATAAAAAAAAATTGTGACTGGATTTTTAATATTTTTCATCTGTCTTTGAAACAATATATTAGGAGTCTTCTATTAAATTTTCAAGCTTTTGTACCCAACAATTTATAGAATAAAAAACTAAAAAAATTGAAACTGAAAATGTTCCCAAACAGCTCAAAATAAGTCAAAATACTTTTGAGAAAAGGCATGGTGTATTATCACTAGGAAATCCTTATCAAAATGTAACTCAAATAACGTGTCAGATATTAAAAATTAATTCTACAGATGCTTTATAAATTGTATATATGCTTTAAAGTCTAAATTGTATTTTTATTTTTACTTTTTAATTTTTATATTGACTGAAGGCTAACGCGCAAACGATTCATAAAAAAATTATAGGAACGACAAAATGAACGCGTTCGTTTTTTAAAAGAACGTAAATGTGAACGCGTTCCTTTGAAAAAAACACGAATGTGAACGAGTTCATTTTTTTAGTGACGTTCCGAACACTGAACCTACAAGTTACGGTTCACTATTTAGAATTCACAAAATAATACAAATATCATATAATATAATTATTGGCTTTTTTTCTTATATTATTTTGATGGACGCCACTTGCACTACGGCCCCTCAACCTAGTGAAGCGATCGGGCACGTCTCTTTTAGGAAATTGATTAAATCCTCAATTATTCACAAGGCTATGACTAATACAATCATATTTAAGTATAGTGCATTTCGTAATATTTTTTTAATGAAAGGATATGAAAATAAAATAATTGTATAATTATGTTGCCTAGTATTGCCGTATATTGGTGAACGGTGGTCGCCGCTTACACCACGGCCCCTAGTGAGGCAACTGGGCACGACTCTTTTAGATTTCCTAAAACCGAATCACTTAAGATTCATATTTTGCAAACACTAAACGGGATGATTCGAAGAAAAAATAGGAAATTTAATAGACACTGAAGTAACAAAACATCGTGAAGATACAAAAGTACAAGACATGTGGTTTACACTGGGGCCGAAGAAAAAGTAAATTGAAAACAATATTAATTTATCTAATAAAACTAATAAAATATTTTTAAACATTTATAAGGAAATATTCCTGTCTACTGAATTCAATAGTTAACTGTATACTGCAGGTACTCATTGGCTATTTGTAGTGTTCTGAGTTTACTGAGATGAAAAAAGTTCAAGTACACATTCCTGCCACACACGTTAAAAAATTATGGTGTACACGTGTTGTGTGTTATCAGGGGCGGCTTCACCTTGGGGCCCTAGGGGCCGGGGCCACCTCAAAAGCCGTATTTATTAGTAGCCGTTTATTAATAGGTAAAATTGTTTTCTTATTACCGGGCTTGTACTGGATTAAAATCCTGGACACGCCCCTGGTTAAAACTTTAAACTTAATGGTTTATGCGAATTACGAGTAATGAAAACTCAAATTGTTTTCTGAAGGTGGTGGCATATTTAAAAAGGCCTAGGGCGACAGTTGCTCGAAATTCGGCCCAGCGTTCACTATACGTTACGTACGAGTATTATGCAATGTATGTCACGTCCGCACTGCTCTGACATCCACGTTTCGCGCCAAAAGCGACGCCGCGGTTCTTGGCGCCCAGCTCAACCGGGCCAACGAACCGGCGTGATTCGGTTCCTGACCAGTGGTTACTGGCCGTTCTGCGTCCTCTCGTCCGAGTCGTTTCTAAGCCACCACCGCGCAAGACGGACAAAACTGTACGACGATGACCCTCCCGTCCGGGAGGACTCAATGTTATCGGGCAAATAATCACCCGTGTCGACTGATGTCCCTGTTCGTCCGGATGTTGGCCGCATCGCAACTGTTATCAAAAATGTTTCGAATTATAGATTCGTGCTGCGGAAAATCAATAAAAAAAACATCAAAAAACGCGAGTCGTCTTCCTATTGCGTAAAAAATTAACGTACTATTGTATTTTATTTGTTTTATTTTTAAACATTATTGAAACACTAAGTATCCATGGTTATTTCCGTCGCGTCGCTGTCTTTATCTTCGTTAGCAATCACCACGAATAAATTAAAACACTTACATCGTTTAAAAAGTCAGTTCACAATCGGGGACTGGAACCTCTTGAATTTATCGGTATCGGTTCTGGTGCTGGTTCTCCAAAAATAAAATAACTGTTCCGGTTCGGTTTTTTGAAAAAAAAAATAAAGGTATTGGTTCTAAATAATTTCGGTACCGGAAAGTATAACAATTTAAAATACCTATCCGGAATGCAGAACTCATGATCATACGTTGTAGTTTATACACAAAACAGTAATACCATTATATTGTGATAAATAAAATAATTTTATTTTTGAAACTAAAAGAACCTATTTAATTTAAAAATTCCTGTTAGGTTTAGTACTTTATTTATTAAAAAAAGTTTCGGATCCGGTTCTTAATATATTTTAAAGGTTCCAGTTTCAGTCCCTGTAATCACAATATTATCATCCGTTATTGTAATTTTGTATTACGTATCAAAAAATGGCAAGCCAAATCCAGTGGAGAGGCATCAAGTCTTTTCAATGCATTTTAGGGCCCGTATTACAACAGTTGAACTCCGGTTAAACCACCGAATTCGGACGGTAAAATCAGTGGTTCAAGCGTAATCGAGGTTTAAACTATGAATTGTAAAACGTACCCTTAGAGGTGTAGTAGAAAAATGAGATGTAGCGCAACATTTTCGAAAATTTCACATCGCACAGATTTACTAAATCTGATTAAGTGTTCGAGATAACACAACAGCCACACAAACACGGTGGCCATATTAATACGAAGGCCACACGCCCACACACAATACGAAGTGGCCGTGGCCTGCGCCGATCATACGACTACGGCGCCACTGTTAAGAGGATATCTGCGCACCGTTTATTTTCTCACTGACCCACGTGCAAAATTTAAAAAACCCATCTTCCATCAATCTAAGTAAAACCAAGTAAAATTAACCATTATAATGATAAAGAATATTATTTTTGATGGTATGACAATACATCGATTTGTATAGATATTTTCTTTGAATTTTCAAAATGTTTTTTATTTTGAAAGTCGAATACAAAGTAAAATAATAATAAAATATAATACCTGTATGTCAAACCCTCAAAATATTATCCCCTATAATATTGTTGTAATAGGTGATTTTACTCTAAGATAACTCAAAAAATATAAAAATCGATTTCAGGTTGAAGCGTTTTATCCATGTGGAGCATGGGTCTGAGAGAAAACAAATATTGTGCTGACATTCCCTTAAACTTATCACATTTTGGGGGAAACTGAGTATCTGACATTCTGACTCTATTGCCCATCACTGCCAGTTATTATATTATAAAAATAATATATAATATATATAGATTTTTTTTTCCATAACTATTCATTAAAATAATAAAAAATAAATACAAATGCATAGTTTTTTAAAACTTTAATATTATATATAAATTAAAATATAGAATTTAATGAAAAAACATTACATGTTTAATAGAAAGAAAAAAGGAAGTTATACAACTAAAATCTTACAATTTTTTTTTACAACTTAAATTTGTACATCTTAATTAATATTATAATACATCACATCCAATAAATAAAATTACATTTACTAAAATACCCAATCTAACAATATTATAAATATATATATTCAATATACATGCATAAATATAATATTTAAATGCCTCTTTTAAATTTTAACAACTTTGATAACACACATATAAATGGTAAACGTTTAGTTTTTTTAATAAAAAATAGATGAATATCTAATTTCCACAAATGAAAATAAAAACAAAATTAATTAAAATTCCTAATTAGGTAACTAACGTTTTTGAAAAGGAAGAATTAAATAAATATTTTTTGTAAAAAGATTAACAAAACAACATACACTTGACTACATGACTTTAAGGTTCAGCTGCTAGCCATTTGTTTTTAGATTGATTGGCATCTGTTATGAAATTTATGTTAGCATAGTCAAGGCTATCTTTATTATCAGTGGCAATAGACACTAGTTGTAAATTGTCCATTGGCCGGTAAAACGCAGATGCAGACTCTATGTCAATAACAACATTGGCTAATGATGGCTTGAATAGATCACCATCTGTATCAAGAGGTGCCGTGTAACTTTCTCCTCGATCTGAGGCCAAATCAGACATATTGCATACATTGAACCCGCCAATATGTATATATTCACGATCGCACTCATCCTTGACAACCTGTGACTGTGTATACTCTTCTTCATTCAGACCATCTATATTAACGTTCAATGAATCATCATCAATGTCTTCCATGTCTTCTGATATCGCAATATTAAAACCGGGATCCGCAAAATCAATGGGTTCCACATTGTTATTGATAATATTTACTTTGCTACTAGTATTTAGACCAGGAATCACTGGATTACTTACGATTGGCAAACATTTCTGT
>NC_042495.1:76592595-76593923 GCF_005508785.2 Acyrthosiphon pisum | reverse complement strand
GATGATTGTCAGTCTAGGATATATTATTTTTAAAAGAAAAACTTATGGAGAACCTGTACCAAATTTTAAAAACTTAGTTATAAAAGAAAAAATTTTACGATTTTTCAACCACTAAATTACTTGCAAATTTTCGCAATTTTGACATATTTCGTATAAATTTGAACTTTAAATGCTTATAAATAAAAATTGTAACAATGTATTCCTTTTATTTTGCAACTGCTATTGTAAAAATATGTTAGGAGCCTTGTATTAAATTTCCAAATCTTAGAATTAAAAAGAAAAACTTTTATGAATTTCTGTCTAAGATAATTTGAACATTGCCGTAATTTTTACGTATTTAGTCAAAATTTGAACTTTAAATGCTTATAAAAAAAAATTGTGCCTATGTATTTTTATAATTTTTGAATGGGAGTTAGAACAACATATGTGGACCCTTCTATTAAATTTTCAAGTATTTTGTCCCAGCTAATTTTTTTTTATCAACATTTATAAAAAAAAAATCAAAAAAAATCGATTATTTCAATTGCCTATAAATAGATTAAAAATTAGTGAAATATTTTGAAAATAAAACTATATAAAGAAAATGTCAATTTAAACAACTGGTAAAATTTTCAAGTGTCTACGACTCATACTTTTTGAATAATAACAAATATCAAAAATCGTTTGAGGCTAAACCGTTATTTAATGCGGTTTTGTAAAAATTTAAATTTCAAACACTCCTAAAAATTTTTTGTCTTAGTCCGGTTGAGTTTTTTTTACAGATATTTAAAGAAAAACTTATGGAGAACCTTGTACCAAATTTTAAAAGCTTAGTTATAAAAGAAAAAAATTTTACGATTTTTCAACCACGAAAATTACTTGCAAATTTTCGCAATTTTTGACATATTTCGTAGAAATTTAAACTTTAAGCACTTATAAAAAAAAATTGGGACTAACGATTTTGGATTTTTTTTTATCACTGTGAGAACGACTTATAAGAAACCTTGTATTAAATTTTCAAAGTTTTCTATCCAACCAAAAATTTTTTATCGGTATTTTAAAAAAAAATACTTAGAAAAATTGAAAATTTCATTTGTCTAGAAATAGCTCAAAAAAAGTCGAAAAACTTTGAAAATTTAACCCTGTATAGACAACGCTAATATAAACGTCTGTTGCAAATTTCAAGTGCTTACAATAATTATGTTGTGAGTTACAGTAAAATTAAGTTTGCGTTTTTGTCAAAAATTGGTTTTGCGTAAAAATTCGCGTTGTTCGGTTATTTTGTTAAGGTTTTTCCTGCCGCTTTTGAAAAGTATTGGGAGATTTTCACTTTTGACCCCCCGAAGTAC
>NC_042495.1:76570404-76592385 GCF_005508785.2 Acyrthosiphon pisum | reverse complement strand
AAAAATATTAAAAATACATAGGCACAATTTTTTTTTATAAGCATTTAAAGATCAAATTTTGACAAAATTTATCAAATCTTAATTTGAAAAATTATTTTGTAGTTAAAAATTTATAAAATGTTCAATTTTTGTATCTAAGAATTAAAAATTTAAAACAAGATTCCACGTAAGTAATTAATTCTGTTACCAAAAAATCTAAAAAATACATTTACACAGTTTATTTTTATAGTCATTTTAAGTACAAATTTGGACGAAATTACATATTAAAAACCTAGGATAACTATTTAAGTTATTTTGTTGTGATTGTATAATATTATTCGTGGGTACTTGAAACTTCTAAAGTATACTATTATATATCTATGATTTTACCACGGTTTTTTGTTGATGTATAACGCGTTATAACTTATAAGTACCTAATAGATATTATGATATGATTAATTTGGAATTTATTATAGGTACCTATTATAGGTCAATTTTTTTTTAATACCATAGATAAGTATATATATGTCTAATACATAGACTGATATACCGTCTCCGCTCAGAATCGTTTTTCTTATACAGTGATATTATATCATTGAATTCAAATTTAATACTGTCCATTATACAGTGACCCACTTCTAACCTACTGTACAGCAGAGCGACATCCACTTACCCACCTTTTTTCCAATTGTTTTTATAGAAAAAAAATTGAATTTAGTAATAGTTGTTTAGGAGTTATACGCATTTAAAGTTCAAATGAGCAGAGTAGTGGACCAACATTTTGTGGGGTAACCGCTCATCATCCCACTCTACTCATCAAAACATTAAATACTTAGAACTCATTAATTATTAGTTATAAATTCAAAATTCATGTTCAAAAATAATCAGAAAAATATTTTGCTTTCAAAAATGAAACTGTATGTTGAACTGTATGTTCTCATTCAAAAAAGTAAAAACTTAAAAAGTTGTAAGGATAAAAATATAATTTTTTAAGAACTGTTGTTGAGTAACAACTTCAAACCATATAAAAAAAAATATTTTTAAAAACGTTGATAAAATTTTGAAATAAAGAATGTCTTATGTTAAATAAGCTATCCGGTATATCAGGGGTCAGCGATTGATTTCGAAGGCGGTCAGGATGATATGGAAAAATGTTTTCTAAGGTCCAGAAAACCTTTTTTGTAGTATTAATTGTTAATTATTTATAATAGATATTTTATATTCACTTTGGATAAAAATAAATGTCTACTTTTTGCCAGTCTAGTTAAATTATTCCGAGATTGTTCTTGAGGTCTTGTTGATTTGTCAGACTTAATATCATTGCCCTAATTAACAGATATTAAATATATGAATATTAATATTAATTTAAGTCAAACACTAGAAAAATTAATTCATGCTATGAAATAATAAATTAGGTGTTGTTTACATATTATGCAACTTCAGTTACTACAATAATGACAAAGTATTGAATTAAATTTATGTTTTCTAATATCTCAAACATCTGTTCATTGTTTGTAAGGTCTTTAGTAGGTTTTCTTGAAATTCTTGTTTTTATATCCTTAATATTTATAAAACTCACACCAAGTTCCTAATATTGTTATAAACATTTATCTACAACTAATGCAAATCAAGTTATATATTTTAACTTACTTTATCTTCAGAAGAATATAAAGTTTTAGCTGATGATAACTTGGTTAGGATAGGTGATGGCACAGGTGACAAATTTTGTTTTATCAGATTCTTCTGAAAAAGAAATATTTCAAAATATAATAGGTGATTAGTTCAAACCTAGAAACATAACTCATCAAACTTAAAATATAATACTCGATAAATAAAAATAATTCAATTTTTTTCTTGAACATATTGATTAAAAAGTTGTTTTTAATTTTTGTATAGGATCAAATAAAATAAATGAAGACAATTTATTGTTGTTAGTTGATGAAATTGAAAAATATGAAATTAATTATTGTAACACATTTTTGTTAAAAGTATAATTGAATAATTTCCTACTTTTTTATAACTGTTGAATTTTCTATCCTTTTTCACTATAACAGAATTGTCTGTAACCGATGTATCATCCTAAAACACGAAAAGCACGTATAAACCTGAAGCAACAACAAATTATAAATAAAATTAGTTCATATATAGTTTTTTATTTTTGTACATAGCTCATATATATTTCAATACCACTAGGTGTTACATTTTATGAACTATGTTTAAAATAAAAAACTATACAAATGAGAAACCAATTTCATTAATATAATACTAGTGGACATTACCTTGCATGAACTTCATAATATTTTACATAGGTGAAGTTTTTAAACACATTGTTAAATACAAAAATTAAAATGTTTAAGTTTAATCTAGTTAAACGAGAAATCAAACATACAGTTTTTAATAAATGAAGCAATTCAAATTAAGAGTGGTTTATATTATATTATATTATTAAATCAAATATAATAAGTAAATATTGGTTAAGATAAAAAAGCAATATAAAATATAAACAATGATTTAGTATGTTTTGTCACAATTAAACAATAATCATTCATAAAGTTACATCAGTATATAGTATAAATTCATTAAAATAATTAACAATATGTACATTTTGTCTGTCCAAATTAAAGTATAAAAAAGTATTTACTCTGTATTTTACATAAACTACAAAATATTATGATGGTTTTGTATTACTAATTAAAAATCTCACAGTGCAAAAAAAAAATTTTAATAATTATCTTGTAATGTCATACTTTTATCAGAAGTTTTCTCGAAGAAAGCGAGGATAAACCATTCTTTAGCTTTCTTTTTGAACCAACATTTTCTTCGGATTGCGTAGAATCATCAACTGTAATGTCATCCTAAAAGTTATAAAAAAAAAAATTCATTTACACACAAAAATAAATTATTCATCATAAGTGACAACTAATATACAGTATTATAAAATAACTATCCCCAGATTACCTTAATTCTACAAAGATTTTACCCCATCAGTATTATTAGTTTTCTCAAATTTTCAATTTTAAAAAGTTTTAAAAAAGTAGACATAAGTGGGCAATATTGACAAATGTAGCATCAACATTCAATACAAAAAATTTCTAAAAATCCATAAAGAAAAAAAAAAGAAAAATTAACATTACTTATTATATTATTAATATTTTTTGAAAATTACAAAAAAAAAAAATTATCTGTAGGACTTGTAGAATTAAGAGGAACAACATGACATAAAATACATAATGTTATATACAATTAGAGATAATGAAGTTAATGAACTGTTTGAATGATTCTCTCAACAGTAAGAAAATATTATATTTAATTGTATCACGCACTGAAAATATTGTTATGACCTGAGATAAATAAAAATTAATTTAAGTTAAATTTATTTGAGATACTTATAATAAAACATGTATTAACATACATGTTGGTACTTGGTTTATCCTTGTGATAATTCAGATGTTATGTTACGAGATACAACACTTTCACTACCTACCAAACTTTCACTTTAGCACTAGTTTTTTTTTTTTACCTAAGAATTTGATAAAAACTATAAACTAAAGCATACTGAATTAAAATCTAATATTGAATGTTTATAATTTTTTTTTTTTATTGAAATCATATTATTTTTAAGTTTGTAAAAGTTATGTAATACATTTCATAAAAGTAGGTATAGGCATTAATTACATTTTTTATCTCTGTAATTCACTTCATAAATATATTCATCTTAAATCTAATTTATAAACCAGAGACATAACATAATTTAAACTTACCCACATATAACTCTCATACAGAAAATAATAGGATTACAAGAGCTACATTTAGAAAGAGAATTAGAAATCTTTTCCAAATAACACTAACACTAACACTTAATTTAAAAATAGGATAATTCAAGAAATATAATACCAATTGATGTTAAAAACCTGTACATTCACCTTAAAAATAATTATCAACTGTTCATAAAAATACTACATATTAATTGATTTTATTATTTTGTTTTAATAATAGTATCAATATCGTCAAATTTGAAATAAAGGTAGTGCAACAAGCACATTATTCATTTATTAATTTAAATTCAATTAAAACTTATTTTAAATAAAAAAATTTCTTATACATTTTTAGTTCTAAGGAATTACAAGTTACAACTATTATTATTATTAGAATACAATTTAAAAATTAGTGAAATAAATATGAATGTTAAACAATGTAGAACAATTGATGAAATCAAACAATCGTGCATTTACTGAAACGTAATTAATGTAATAAAAACTTTTAAAGATTCTCCACAAAACAAATTTGTTATGAATTCTTTATTTTATACAGCAGAACAAATTTAGTATAAAATGAAAGTATTAATATAAATTGATGAAAGAGCAAGTGGCAATTCCAATTAAGAACCAATTGATATTTTGAGTTGGTATAAATTATACTGATTCATTTTTCTTTAGTAATAAAATTGTTGTATTCAGTGGCACATCTCATACACATATGAGAGGGAGAAAGGTAATAACATATAAAAATGAATACAATTTAAAAATTGCTGATAATTTACCTTCACAATACCTATATTTATAAAAAATAAAAATAAATTACAAACCAAGTGTTGTTACGGTCACTACCGAAGTTATTATTAGATATCGGATATTCAATATTATATTCTATAATATAAACAACTCATTTTATTGTAGAGATTACTGATTTATTGATTAGGTTCAGATAAATACATGAGCCGACTGGTCAACAAATATTTATAGATATTTATTATATCGGTATATCTCTGTATTTTTCAACTATCAAGCTATTGGATTTATATAGCTATATTATTTTATGCTCAAATTTCTGATATGTTTTTAAATAATTCTACTTCTAAAATATTACAATTCAAAAACTATTCGAATACGTGGTAATTTTTACGACTACACCCTCTATTACATTTATGCTTAAATTACGCATATAATGAAATTATGATTTTTAGAATTTTAAATACACTTGAAGACCAGTATTGTTGAATACTTAAGATTTTCTTGTACTACTGAAGGATGATATTTTGACAATACAAACTTCTGTTTTTCAAATAGGGACCCTTATTTTTCACTTATAATTATACAGCACATTTTATTTTTTATATATATTTAAATCAGTGAGCAGATTTTTAGTTGTATAACTTTGTGTACCAAGAATAATATGTCCATGGTAATGGGCTAAGTAAATATAGGGACTAAGATGATTTGAACATGTTGGTAATAAATATTAATCTATCAATAATATAAATTGTAAAAATGATCCAAGCTTATTAAATCCTACATCTAATATTTTATTTTTACTCATGTCGTAGGTACCTCCACTGGGAGGCCTTTACAGTATGTCAAATTTGCCTTTTTTATTTTTATTTATTTTAACTTATAAACCATCAGTTGTTCTTCTTTTTTGTAACAGATTGAATAAAATCATATGAACCAAAAAAAAAAAAAAATTAATATATTTTATTTTAATATATTACAGTTTAAATTTTTGTTAAACAATTTTTAAGGATTATTATCTAAACATTTTAATAAATAAGAAACTACTCATCAGAATTTTGATTTAGATACACTAAAATTTCAAGTAAATTATCCATTAATTAATTTGCAGAAATAAATGGGGGTTCTCATTTGAAAAATAGAAGTTTGTATCGCCCAGACGATGGAGTGTACAAAAATTATAGCTTTTATATATACTAAAAATTTAAATAAATGTACTATAATTAAAGATAAAAATGGGGACGAGCATACTTAAAAAATTACTCTAAATATATGATTTTTAATGTAACCCCTCCCATTTAAAATATCTGTATCAGATATCAGAACTAAGATCTAGTTTAAATGTATTTAATTATTAAATAAAAATAAATGGACATATTAAAAAATAATTGTTTTGGAATCATGAATTGGAAACAAAAGTTGTTGGAATGTTCTGCAAAACATGTATTGATATACTGTGTGTTTATGTTATTAATGACGTCTGTATATTAAATAAAAACTATTTTGACATGAAAATTATCAAATGTTAAACAAAGATATAATTATTAGAGGCTACATAGTCACTAGTAAATATCATTAATTTAATATAATTGTAGAAATAAATTGGTGCTAAAATATTAAAATAAAATATAAATATATACAATTAATATTATGAAATATACTCTATACTCTATTCAAGTAAAGAAACATACTCCGGCAGTCAATTTGTGCGGCTTTGCCAAATGGCATATATATAACAGTGGTTGACTTACTAGGGGATACAAATGGTTGTTGCCCACAACCGACAAAAACTTGTAGTCAACAAATAACTTTCTTAAATTGAATAGAGTATTTAAAATTAAAGAATAAACATTATACATAAACATGTCTCACCATGTTAATACACTCCTACAACTGCCTAAACATAAGTTAGAAAAAATTATTCTCAGGAAAAACCATGTATACATAATCTTATACAATAATACTTGATCATTGTTAACAAAAATTATTTAGTATTAAAAATTTGATTTTTAAACCATAGTTAGAAAAAAGATGAAATGAAGATTAAAAATGAAAAACATGACAAAACATATTGATTATAACTTATAAGTATTTCTTTGAATATGTACAAAGGAAACCTAACATTTTTGATATTGTGAGTTAATATAAATAAATTTTTTATTATTGAAAAAGATAATTTATTAGAATAGCGATATAATACAAAGTGCAGTTAAGCGCATTTAAATAAAAAAATATTATATTCAAAATGTTTTTGCAAATGAATGATACTTTTAACAAACATATATTTTCATTTGGACAATAAAACTAAAATATACTAACAGTTAATATTTTGTCCTGTTTAATTTTGTATACCATATTATGTTTCTTACACAATAAAAATTACATATCTGGACTGGGTATGACCGGTTTGATTGATTACATTTGTGAATAAAAATTCTTATTATATCATTTACCAATTGGAACTTATAAAATCAAGGGCCGTTCTAACAATGTCCGGTTAAAGTTAACAGACACTCAACTGGCCCAATTCTGCCAGTAATAAAAACTGTTATCAATTAATTAGCGTTAACCGACACTTTACCGGACATTGTAAGAACAGCCCTAAATGGTTTAAAAGTTATTAAAAATATATACATTTTTATTTTATTACTAAAGTTTTCAACATACTTAATAATTGTACAAAGTCAATGATTTTTATATAATATTATAATATAGGATAATAATAAATTAATAACATACAAATTGATTTATGAATCAAGTACTTTATGTACCTAAATAATTCCGATAATTTTCAAATAGATATTTTTGGTAATCTAAATTGAAAGGAGAACAAAAAGTGGTAGATATTACAGAATTACTAAAACCTGTATAAAAAATTTATTAAAAATTCACCTTTCAAAATTTAAATCAATAAATTTTATATATAACATTAAGTTTTAAAGGTAATTTAAATTTAAATTGATTTGTCAGTTATTAAAAATTTTAATAAATTAAAACAGACTATGACAATTTGACATAGATTTATAATTACAATGTAGATCTCTTAATTGTTTTTTTTGTTACATACTTTGGTGATATTGGCGATGTTCCTAGCTGAATTTTTCCATTTCCCTTTAACAACAGCAGGTGTTTCTGAGGGTTCCAAATTTGCATTCTAATATCAAAACGAAAAAGAAAAATAATTAAGTATGAGTCGAATATTAAGTCATTAAAATATACTTTTGAGGTAGTTGATGATTTTCCAATAGATGTTTTAGATTTGGATTTTTTGGAAAGTACAATTTTCTCAGCATTAGATGCTTCAACCTATATACATTTATTTGATTTTTATTATATACATTTTTATAACAATAAAAATAATAAAAGCCAATTGTTGTGATTTATTTATTACCTTATTTTCAGTTGTAGATATCTTTTGATCATTGCTAATTACTTTAGATAATTTTGACTTGTCTGAGTCAGAAACATTATCCTATGAAATAAGGAAAATTTACTTTACAAAAATAAATAACAAAATAAATGAAACATCTAAATGTTTTAAGTATAAATTATATATACAAAGAATAAGGATAGGCCACAATGATTTAATTTATTATTTATTATTATAATTTATAACTATGAAATCATTGATGATCAAATGGAAATCCTAGTAGCACAATTTTTATTCTAACTGAGTAAGCAAATGCATTTTTATTGGTTTAAGAATTTAGCTATATTACATTAGTATATAATTACCTTCAGTTTTAACGGTTTTCGTTTGTTTTTTGAAGAAACCTTGCACTTATCAACATCGTTACTTGAAATTACTTTCTTTTTCTCTTCTTCCTATGAAATTAAATATTTTAATTTATTTTAATACAATGATCATCTTCCTTATACCTGCCCCATAACCATAATTTGTGGAAAAAAGGCTCTATACGTTGCTAAAACATCTGAATCATCCATATAAATACTAGCAACGTTTGGTGCGGTCTAACAATCTCTTTGAAGAGGACTCTACGCAGACATTTGTTGTCTCCGTCTCATAAGTATGTAACGTCGCAAATTTTACCCTCGGCAGATCACATTTAGCTCCGCTAATTTAAAAATCAGAGTGAATTGACCTCTTTATAAAATTGAAAGGTAAGAAAATTATATAGGGCACCTCATACGCTTTTTGTTAAATTTTAATTTTAAAACGAGTATTTTAAGATTTACAAAGAATTTACAATTTACTCGCTTTAAAATTAAAATATAATAAAAACCATAGAGATGCTCTTAATAATCATCTTACCATTTAATTTTATGAGAGATCAATTCACCCTAATTTTGAAACAAACGGAGCTAAATGTCATTTACTGAGTGTAAAATTTGCGGCGTTACACACTAGTAAGACAGAGACAACAAATGTCTATGTCTTCATGTATTACTTACCGTGTAAGATCATACACCATACATTTTCAACACTTAAAATGTTAACATAATAAACAATAATTACCACTTTCACTCCAATAAATTTAGAACATCTTGTAGCTCCACATTGACAAGGTTTTTTCTCTACTCC
The DNA here is from genome assembly GCF_005508785.2 of Acyrthosiphon pisum. Classification (NCBI taxonomy): domain Eukaryota; kingdom Metazoa; phylum Arthropoda; class Insecta; order Hemiptera; family Aphididae; genus Acyrthosiphon; species Acyrthosiphon pisum. The sequence goes on along the minus strand of NC_042495.1, from coordinate 76,583,355 downwards.
CGCGCAACTCTGCAAACGGTAATCAAAAACCAGCTCTGTACCAGTTGGAATGTCTTGTAAAGCAAAAAGTCCAATTCTAGTATCTCCATTCACTGTCCATTTTTGGGTTACACAATTAGGTTCACACGAATGGTTCATAAACCTGTTGTAGATAAAAAAAATATTAAATTCAAGTAAATGTTACCATAAATATGCTTACAAAATAACTTGTTAACCATATTATATAACACAAACTAAAAGTTAAGGTTTTTAAATATTTTATACTAAGTCATTAAACTTAAAATAAGAAAAAACTTTAATATTCAAGAATTATAAAGAAATTACAGTAACACAACATTCTAAATTCTTTATATACTTTATATATCTGTTCTCATTGTCTCTTACGACACTTTCTCAGGGTAGGTTAAGTTAAAAAAATTCAGAAGTATAATTTTAATTTATAAAAATTAGTTTTTACCTTGATAAATTTCCTTTTGGCCCAGCGTCAATTGTTCTAGAATTATCAATAGTCAAAAAATAATAATTTTGTTCATTCCTTTGATGCATTTCCAAGCATCTCCTTTGAAATTCTTCTTCATCAATTACATCACCGACATACTCGATCACAAATGAACCTTAATTTTAAACAACCATTATAACACTATTTTAAAATTATACTAAACTGTTTAGTATTATCAAACCTTCTTTTATATCTTCTAATGTCTTAAGACCCCAACCTCTACCTTTAGTCAAAAACGGGACCATAGCAGGGTACAATGTTTTTTCAAATCTTTGGTTATTACATTTGTCTCCAGCAGGACATACTTTTGGTTCACATTCAAACATAAGCATTCTATAAGTTAATTCAAAATTAGGAAAAACAAAATACAAAATTTAGTAAAAATTTAAATAGGTAATTTGGAAATGTTATAAATAAAATACCTATTTATACAATCAGAACCGGGACCACATGGGTTTGGCTTTGTGGGATCACATTCACAGGGAGTCATTGCGGTAATATCAAATTCCATATTTTTGACATTGCCAATGGGTTTGTTGAATTTTATTCTTGTAAATTTTGGAGGCTTCTATAATAACAATAAAATAAAAAGTAATATAAATTATTAATCAAAAATTATATATAACATACCGTAAAAGATTTTGCTACTATAGCATCATTTTTTTCCTTTTCTTTAATATAAGCACTATGGGCTTGAGCTGCTTCTAAAATAGAATCTTGAAACACTTTATCTATAACCTTCACATTATTTTTTCTTAAAACATTCTCATCATCCTAAAATAAAAAACACAATTAGGACATTGCTCCAAAGTTTTATGAAAATAGAGCTAATTTTTTTCTGATGCGATTTTGTAATGCTAGTATTAGACTCAACCAAACTAATTTATATACATTTTTTTTATTCTAGATTCATAAACAAGTTATAATTACCCCTTCATGAAAGTTAAATACTCGTCCTCGATTTACCCAATAATAATCATATGTTCCAAAAAATCGAACAGCAAATTGTCCAACAGAATGTGATATTGCACTTACAGTATCAGGAACTTCATTTGGGAAAATAATTTGAGCTGGCCACCATCTAAAAATAAGTATAATTAGAAATATTTGTAAGATTAATCAACAAAATTAGATATTTTATCACTAAATATAATCCACATTCAATTTAACTTTTCAACAATAAATATACAATTTTACCTATACAAAAATTAGGGAGAACGCAACAATACTTAATAATACAATTATAAAAACATATAATTTTTAAATTTATCAGTGATATAGTCTATTTACCAAAAGAATATACATTTTTGGTGCATAGTTTCCCACAAATGAGAAAACTGATCTTGTAGTGGTAGGTGCTGTTTTGATGGGGATTGACTAGTTTGATTATACTCCTGCCACTCGCTTGTAACAGAATTTATATAAATTATATAGCTAGATAAAACCATCAATTTTTTTTCATATAGATATACAGAGCATATAATATATATAATAACAAACATTTTGTATGTGTCACTATATTGTTAATATTTATAAGAAATGTCTAAAACATGTTCTGTATAAATTGTGAAAGTATATAGAAATATAATTTATATTATCCATATGAATTTAGGTACCAGCAAGTAACAGGAGGATAACAAATCCATTAAGTCAAAAACACGAAAATTAATGTTTATAATGTAAATACAGATTAAAATCATAAAATTAAGGAAGTCGAAAACTATAATTTCTGTAATAAATATTTAAAAACGTCTGTGGTCAAAAAATTATAGTCAATACCTATGATGTCATGGAAAAAATTCTAGATTAGATGTTTTTTAGGCCTTGTTACCTCAAAAATTAATAATGTTAATTATTTAACACTGTAGTGATAAATAAAATCAAGAATCATACCTATAGTTTCCAATCTTAACCCATACAATTTCACCATATAGAGGATATCGTCCAGTTTGACATTCTTCACAAGTAAAACCGCCTTCAAATTCTGATGGATCCTGATTTAAACAATCAATGTGGAATGACGATGGACACAAATCACAGAAAACTAATGAACCACCTCCTTAAAAATATAAAATGTGTTTGATAGAAACCAAACAGACTTAATCATTTGATATAATAATCACCTAATGCACAAATAAAACACCAGGTAGCATTATAATGATATATTTGCACTTTAACAGGTTCAAAATGTCGACTGCAAATAATATCATTGTATGTTAAGACTTGACAACCAGCTGGTAAACAGTATTCACCTATAAATACATACAAAATATAAACATCGAAAATTATGAATTATTTTAAAATAGTATTACTTCTATGATAGGCTGTTGGGCATTTTATACACCGGGTTATTTTTTCAGCGGGAAAATGAGTTGTACATGAACTTTTAGGGTTATCCGAAATGCATAAATGACAAACATGATGTGGACATACTACACATCGGACATTGTTCCGTGATCCTTGAATCCACTGACATTGAGGCCAATCTTTTAAACAAGATTCATGAAAATATTTTCCACAGCTGGCTAAAAATAATTTATTTTACTTTATCAGTAAATCGTATTTAACATTTAACATTTTGTGTTGATTCATAGATCTAGCATATACTTTACAGTCTAAATTTAAGTAAAAGTAAATTCAAAACATAAACTAATTCATTAATTGTTCAGTCTTTAATGCTTCAAAATGTAATTTAATAAAAACTTTAATGTAATGATTTTATGACTTTTTTTAATTTAAATTTGTTAAAGAAATTATGACTATCAGAGTTGACATAACATTTAATTCATATTTTAATTTTAAAAGTTATGAAATTATATAACAGCTCATGTACCCATATCAATATCTGTTAACATTGTATAATAAATTATAATAGGACAATAGTAAAAATAATTCACTTATTTTTGATATTTTAACTTACATATTTTACAAACAATCTTTTGTCCAGGATCGTCAATATCCAAGCCACACACAAAACAGTTTGTTTTACCAGCTTTACATAGGCTGCACATATATTTTAAATTATCCAATGATATTTTTTCATCAATGTTGATTGGTACAGTTGGAGTAACATTTTTTTCTTCAGATGTTCCCGAAATAGAATCTTCATTTACACTTTCTAATTCACTTTGAGTATTATCATTTTCAGTAAGAATGCAATTATCATTTTTAAATAGTTCATCCGATTCAAATTGATTAAGCGATATGGTTTCTTCATTAGTATAACTAGAACATTGGGTTTGAGATAAGGTCTGCAAGCAATTAGATTTCACGTCATCATCTTTTTTAAATAATTTAGCAGTGTTTTCTTCTTCTAAGTTACTTATAAGCTGAGGATTATCAACAATAGAACCTTCATTTTTCTGTGTGATTTTTGAGTAATGCCTTTTACGGCGACCAGACGTTTTTTTAATTTTAGTTTTAGTCATTGGTATACTTTTGGTCTTATTATATCTTTCTTCGCTCTTATTCAAACATTCTTTATGAAAATAACTTTGACATGGGCCCAAACATTTAACTGTGTCTTTAATATTTTTACAAACTACACACGCTCTTTTCCAGGTTTTTGTAAAAAGCTGTTTGTTTTGTGAACTAGTTAAGAAAACTGAACTGTATGTTTCATTTTTTGAAGAAGCTTCACTTTCTGTCGTATCTGGTTCTGGGCTACTTTCATGTTTAACTGTAGTAGATTTTCTGAAGACCACAGAAAATTGAAAATAAAAATTAATACAATATAATTAATTTTATTTTAGTTTCCAAAAAACATAAGTAAATCTTTTAGAAATAATAACTTTCAGTTTAAAATGTTACCTTCCAGTAGAGTTTTCTTTTTCAATAAGTCGTTTTCTAGTAACTGTTTTCTTAGAATTGGATGAACTAGAATACATATAAATATTTAATTTTAATTGCTTGAGTACTAGACTATAAAAAAATTATCTAGTCGAGAAAATGAACTCAGTTGTATTTATTTTATACTCATCAACATGAGTACTATTTTTTGGGGAAAAATAAATGTAAAAACTATAAATATTATAAAACCACAATATTTTATATTGTGTATAGGTAAGCGAGCAATACCTTCAAATACACGAGTAACTTTCAGTACTAATTTAGAATAATTAAGAATTGTCGATAATACAATACTTGAACCAAAAATAGACTAAAAAAAATGAATGCTCAATTCAACTTGTTTTCAAAAAATAATATTCTCATAACACTATTTAAATTATATCACTAATATTATACCTTTGTAAACGTATAGAATGATCACCGTTAATTAAATTGATTTCTTTATTTGAGTTGGTACTGCAATTATAAACACAAAATAATATTTAAAAACATAATAATATACCTTCATAATAAACAAATACACTGATAATTAAATATATTTAAACTTACTTGATATGAATTGTATTTTTTTTTTTTGAACGACGTGAACTTGGAAAAATAATATTATCTTGATCATATTCTCCTTCTAATATGCTAGAATTTATAATATTAAAAAAATAAGATCAAATCATTTTTTTTTATCTCTAGTAGAAAAAATGTATCAATTAGACATTTCAATAACAGTTAACATCTAATTAATAAAGAGGGGCCTGGCAAAGTGATGGCTGACCATACTCACTTAAGTGCATTGAGGACAAGCATAGTCTGGCGTCACTAGCTCTCTGACAAGTGATCACCTTAATTTTAAGTGACAAATCCTAGCCCCACAATCCACATACACACAAATATCTAAAGGGGGGGGGGGAAATATATAGCACATACTAAGTTTTGTTTTTACAAGTAATAAAACAATTAATATGAACAAAAATAAAAGTAGGGACATGCCAACCCCCCCTCCTAACAGATGCCAATGTTTGACATCTTTTATAATATACAAAGTGTAACAGAAAGAATTTACAAAAAAAAAAAAATTTATGCAACATAAACGTATGACAAAAATTGTTAAAATTATATGATTATACTCTGTTCCACGAGAGAGTGCGACCGCCACGCGCATCCAAATGAATTTGCTCTGACGTCATGAGGCCAAATTTCTACCATATGGCGGCTGTCCTCTGTATACAACGGCTTGACATTCGACAACGGTACGACGGCGATCGACAAATACTGACAGTACAGAACCTTGGCAGGAATATGGTGGGGATGCGCAGAAATGAACGCGTTTTGGTCACCGCCCAGTCGCACTCTCTCGTGGAACGGAGTATAGTAAATAGCAGGGATGGAAACGTTTTAAATTTTTTTTTTTGTTTTTGTTTATTGATTTAAAAAATATCGTTTTTAAAAACGTTATTTTCCTATCGTTTCCAAATAACGTTTTTGATAATATATATTTTTTTTTAATATTATATTTTTATAACTTATAACTTTTAACTTTTAAGTTATAATAGTAACACATAATACAGAAATGCACTAAAAAGTTAAAAATTAAATTAAATCATTCTTAAAATTGAAATTTTAAATCAAAATTATAATTTAACTATATAAAAATTAGAAAAATTCAAAATTTCTGATTTCAAAATTAAAGACAAATGAATTTTTTCCAATTTTTTTTTTTCCTGGTATAATTTAATAATGTATAATACTATAATTTATTTTCGTTTTTAATTTTTTTTTCGGTTTTTGGGATTTTTTGTTATCGTTTTTTAGTTGTTTTTTGTTTTCATTTAATTAATTGTTTTTGTTTTTTTCTGTTAAATAACATTTTTTTAAAAATGTTTTCCATCCCTAGTAAATAGTGTAAGAAATATACTCATGTTAGCAAATTTCCAAAAATAATATTTTTAAAATAATTATTGCGTTCTAGATTGATTTAATCAAAAAAATATTAATATCTTAAAAAATTCTAAAAAATAAACTACTTGACTTAGATATTAAATTTTTTTTTTTTTTTTTACCTTATTTCGAGTTTCCTATGATGAGGTACCAAACGAGAATAAGATGTTGTGGTTGTAACCGGGTATTTATCTTGATTATCAGATACACTATTACTATCATTATTTTCTGGAGAATTCATTATTGAATAAGATAAATCATGTTTATTGGCAACTGAACTTTTTGGTGGATACGTTTTTGTTGATCTTCTTTTTTTTACAGTTTCCTGTTTTACTTTTAAATCTAAGTCTTCCATAAAAGCATAGCTCATAGAAAAATCAGAAACAGTACTATCCACATCATCTGATCTTGACAATAAAGGAATATCTATTGATCTTGATGATGTACAATTCATAGCTATGTTTTCAGTCTTCATTATTTTTAAATCATTATCTTGTTCAGGAACTGCTAGAGATCTTTTTCTTGAATAAGTACGTACTTTTAAAGCCTTAGAATAATATAATATTCAATCAATTAACACTTTGATCAATAACAAATAATATTTTAACTTACAGCAACAGTGCCTTCAGATGATTTATTTAAAACAGATGGAGTTACAGAATCTGAATTACAAAAAGATTTGAAAAATTCTATCAATCTCGATTCTCTGAAATATAAAATACATCTTGTATAATTAATGAAAATAATTTGGTATTATAAACAACTGTATTCTAAATATACCTATCAAGTTTCATCAAATTATCAGCTTCTTCAACTGCCAATTCCCACGTATCAATAAGCTTTTTACTATTCTTAAAGTAAGTCTGTAAATATTAATAATTATAAAATACAAAAATTTAAAAATAAATCTTTTACAACTTATATATAATTATATTGTATTAATTTATACTTACTAAAGTATTAGGATACTTTAAAAGTAATTCACATTTTCCATTGTAACTTTCAGTAGTTGTGGCCCAACTTCTTCTACCTTTATCATTACAAAAGCGGACATGTATCAATAAACGCTTTTTTTCTTCTGAAAAAATATAATATATTATAAAAACTTACATAAAGGTCAGAAAAAATAATAAAGTAATATTTAGTCACAATAGTACTTAATTAACAAATTACTAGAACATTTTGAAGTTTATTCATTAAAAAAATGATGTACCTTATGTATTATGTTAGTTATTATAATATTATGCTATATTTTTAACAATATAATATTCTGTTAAAACTTAATTAAAAGTTACATTAGTAGTTCAATCATGAACATTGATGAACAATCATTTGAGTAAGTATATTATTATAAATAGCTTACTATAATGAATATTCAATGTTGGGTCAACACAGATAATGCTTGGCCAATATGGATACTTCCCAATTTTAGCCCAAACAATATCACCAATCTTGTAATCCTCAATTTGCTTAGAACTAGTACTAGCAGGTTTGTCTAGTAATGAATCAAAAACATCCACATCCATATCATTTAGTGAATCTTGAAGGGAAGGAGTAGTTAGTGTATTGACAGCCTCGTTATTTAAATGAGATGAATCAGAAGGTAGCGGCGTATTCACAGCCTCGTCACTATCTAAATGAGTTGTATCAAACAGCAATGGTGTATTCATAGCCTCGTTACTATTTAAATAAGATGTATCTGATAGCAGTGGTGTATTCACAGCCTCATCGCTATTTAAATTAGATGTATCTAACAGCAGTGGTGTATTCAAAGCCTCATCGCTACTCAACAAGTTGTTATTTTGATGAGATGTAACAGACAGCAGTGGTGTATTCTCAGCCTCGTCACTATTTAAATGAGATGTCTCCGAGAGTAGTGGTGTATTCTCAGCCTCGTCGCTATTTAAATGAGATGTCTCTGAGAGTAGTGGTGTATTCAAAGCCTCATCGCTACTCAACAAGTTGCTATTTAGATTAGATGTATCAGTCAGCGGAGGTATATTAGCATCATCACTGTTTAAATGACATGTATCAGACAACAGTGGTATGTTCATAGCCTTGTTGTTACTCAACAAGTTGCAATTCAAATGAGATATATCAGTCGGCAATGGTGTATTCTCAGCCTCATCGCTACTTAATGAGTTGCTATGTAAATGAGATATATTATTCGGTAGCACAGGATTGTTGTCAAAAATTAGGACATCGATCGCATTTGGTTGACCATTATCGTTAACATAGTCTTGGCTAGTTTCTAAAAAAACATTAACCGGTTCTGTAATGTCAGCCATCGTGTAAAGAAAGTCAAACCTGTAACAACAAATTTGTAATAAAGCACACAATTCAAGGGTTCCTTTATGTTGGTACAGTAATCAACTTTCTGCAAAACATATAATACATCAAAAGGCGTTTCACAAGACATCAGGAGCGCTGCGCCACACAGCATTTGAGTATTGAATTGTGTAACGATTGCACCGTAATAATAATCTTACCAAAGGAACAACACAGAACACCAACCCAGGACATTAATTGAAGACTGAACGCTGGTAAAACGACGGTCAACAGCTACCAGTGACTACATTAGCAAGGTGATGTTAAAATGGGCTTGAATCAACGGACATTCACTTTCTTACCGTTAGTTATTTTATTTTTAGAGTAAGAGTTACAAATAACCGTAGATTTAAACCAACTTAAACGTCGCAGTGTAAACATAGTCACTGGTAGGTGTTTGGCGTCGTTTTAACAGCGTTCGGTCTTCGATTAGTGACCTGAGTTGGTGATCTGTTTACATGTCTCGGCAAGATCACCACAGTGCGATCGTTATAGAGTTCAGTTTATTTGTAATCGTTTAATATTTACTAATAAGTATTCAGTACCTCTGAGACACGGCGACGAAAATTCCGTCAAGACATGACGAGCAATCCCTAGAGACTTTGGTACGTAGGTAACGAACCGGGATAAAGTTTATTAAATAAACTAGCTCGGCCCTAAAGTCTCTAATCCTGATCCTCCAGCATCAATAGTAGTAGAGTATAGTAGCGAGATTTTTTTTCAGTCTAAAGAGGCAATCGTTAAGTGACATTTATTTAGACAGTCATTCCGCGTTGAATCTTGTTAAAACAAATATTGAATTTATAAATGCATTTAACACTACCTAGGTATATCACTATAAGTATATTCGTACAATAGTAAATACTAAATAGTACATTAATTATTTAATTATAATTAAAATTATTAATAAATAATTATTAATTATAATATTATGTATATAGTATACTAGATGCGTGAGTGATAAAATGGTAGTTGAAGAAAGCGGTAACAGAAGTCGTAACCAGTTAACGCGCACCAGTATGCCACCCCAACGATACAGCCTGCAGTATAAGCCATATAGCGCAGACGAATGAATACACTCTTGTAAAATGTAAATTATTATTTTTACCAAAATGAAACAGATAACCTACAGGAGAACATCAGACCGACCGTTACGTCGAGAGCTCGCGTCGCACTATTGCCAACCGTCCCGCGACCGAGCCCGCTGGTGCCGTTTCAAATGTAGATGGCGCGCGCATATTGACGGAGAAGATACAACGATGTCGCAATATGGAATCCATATTTTATGACTGTGGCATCAAACTGTGAGAAACCATAGCCAAATAAATAATATTATGCTATTTGGCCATGTGTCACGTGTTATAATATTGTGTGAAACGGTGAACGACATTTTCATAATATAGCACAGACTAACAAGATAGGATTAATAATTACCTATTAGAATTCTATCTTAATAGGTATCTTGAGTCCGTTAAATAAATAAGAACTTACGAAACTGGTATTTTAGTTTTTACCTAGCTATTTATGTGACCTGTATAAACCCGGAAACATGAATGTTGGGTGGAGGGTAGTTTCACGGTCCCGGGGCCTAAACCACCTACCTATAACTATATGTCTATAAAATGCTGCTATTTATGCTGCTTTACTGCTTATTCAAAATAATTTACAAAAAATTAAAGTTAAAAAAGTTAGAAGTTATATACCTCACCAACGGAATGTCACAATAATTAAATCATAATGAATAATAGGTAACTAAAATAAAGTTTGCAAATTAATGAAAATGGGAATTGTGAACAATGTAGATTTAATGTACTTTCCTACTACCTACTCATTAAATCGTACTTAACTGACTTCAACTTTCAAGCATGTTATGGCTCCTCTGTCTCAAGCATAGCTCGTATATAAAAGCAGGTGTTCCACAAAGGGGTATACCTACTTTTCTCAATTCTATACAACATTTACGCCTCAGATCAATATACCTACTACACCTTACACGCTAATCGCAGAATATGCAGACGACAAAGTTATAATTTCTATTAATGTAAAGACCTTCTGTTAGCTTCTAGAAATGTACAAAATCACCGACATCTTATGGAAAAATGGTATACTAACTGGAGATTCAAAGTCAATCAAGATAAATCCCATCACACTATACATTCACTCTAAAAATGGCTCCATGTTCAAACGTTACTCTTTATGGAATCCAAATTCCCTCTTCCAAACAGTTAAAAACCTATAGGACCAGGCCGACGAGAGGGAGCAGGGATGGATTGAACAAATTCAGCCCACTGAGTTTTCCGTACTTTACCAGCAGCCCACTTAAAAACTGGTGGCCTTTGGGTACGTTCTTATGCCGTGCATAGTTTTATTATTTTATAGTCTCCATTTCTTCAACTTTTAACTTTTAACATATTTTCAGTCAGCGCGGCCCCTCATGACTTGAACGGCCAAAAATTGTCGCGACCCACCGAGTTTTACTCGGTAACTCGCCCAGTAAATCCGGCCCTGAGTTAGGGGCATCCGGAGCTACAACCCCTGGGCCCAGGCCTCGGAGAGGTCCCGTAACTCGGCCAAGTCCACCAGGTCTTATCAGTTATCACCCCAAACTAGGTAATTAGATTTCAAAACATAATAATTTCTACGTTTTTTTTTCTAAATTGTTTAATTTAATTATTATTAATTTCCGTATGTGTAGGGTATGTGATTATCGTAATATTACTAAATCTATTATCATTGATTATATATATTATATATAACCCTATAAACAAATAATATTACTTCAGCTTACCGGCTACCCCATACCGTATTAATAATAATAATATAAATATAATATAAAATATCCTTGGCTGACGAGCCGTCTCAACTCCAAATCGTTTTTCATAGACAATGATAATATTAAGGCATTGAATTAAAATTTAACAACATCCATTACAGGGACTCACTTGTAACCTACTGTACAGCAGAGCGACACCCACTTGACGCTTTTTTGCATTTGGAGTCGGCTAATTGTATACTTTGAGTGGGCAAATTTTTAATCACTCCCCTAGGGATGGCCCTGATATTATATATTACCTATATATGACAACGACACATATGTTATATGTATATTATTTTATATTTTTATCGTCATAGATTGCAGTACAAATTATCAAATATTTGATACCAATATAATCTTATAATCGATTGTGTATAGATGACCTATTCCAGACAGCATTTTGAAATGATAATATATTATAATAATGTTATAATAATATTTTTAGTCAACAATTTGCCGTCTGGGATATAGTTTTGGATTTTTCGTACCTGCCTACCTTTAGTACAGTTTCAGTAGTTATAGCTCAGTACAGTGGTGACTATGGTGTGTATCAGTGACGTATTTACTCTGCGGGGCGAGGGGGTAATTAAGGGATCAATCCCCTGATGCCCCGGTCGTATATCATTTGCGCATCGTCTATTCATCTAATTACCTGTGCCAAAATATCGTACATCATATGATGCTCATTGCTCATCAACATGATACTGAAAATCCACTGATTGCCATATATATCACATGTAATAATTAATATGTACAAACAATTAAAAATAAATTGCATTAATTCAATTGAATTGTAAGTAGTCATAATTATATAAATGTACATACATTATATATAGATACCTAATGAATAATATAAGATATTTAAGTTTAAAAATAATAAATATACATTTAGCATATACGTTTTTGTTAAATATAAACATTTAAAGTTCTAATTTTTACAAAACTCTGCAAAGATCAGAATCTCTAAGTTTTTTATTTTTATTTTTTTATTAGTACTTAAAAAGTTTTATTTTATTTGATATTTATAGTCTAGTTTTTGACGTTCAGGAGCAGCCCGTTGTAAATTATAGATAAAACTAGAAATTTAGAAAACAACTTGCTATTTTTGGTATACATATTTTTTTCAGTTCCATTGTTAAATAATATTGATACGCGAGTGATGTATGACCTTTCAAACAGTCGATGCGCAAACGATATATAACCATTGGGCGCAATTTCAACTTTTGACTTGGGGGGGGGGGGGGGGGCTGAATATCTTGAAGACAAGCAGACCATTGCAATATTAGAATATTAAAATTGTATGTCCTAGGATTTTTTTTTTGTGAGGGGGCCACGGCTAAGTTTGGGGGGCTTGGGGATGCTAAGCGCCAATTTGCGCCTACGTATATAACCCAAAAATCGAACGATTCACAACTGTCTTACTAAGAAGTTTAAAATTAACAATAATGATCTGCAAACGACAACCGGCGAATTCCCGGTATTATAATATGCAAAAGTTATCAGAGTAATAACTTAAGGCCTCAAACTT
>NC_042495.1:76564946-76569835 GCF_005508785.2 Acyrthosiphon pisum | reverse complement strand
AATGTATCAATAACAGGAGAATAAAACTCAATATGTTGATTGAATTGGTCAATATCTTCAGTAGTAAGTTTTGAACTACCAAAGATACATTCAAATCTTAAAAAAAATGTATTTAAGAATGTCATAAATAACTGTATACCTATTACAATGTATATATTATTATGTATTAAATAAATCCTAAAAAAGGCTCTGGGGGGTGATATATCACCCATATCACCCCTCGTAAATACGCCACTGGGCTACTGCATAAAATCATATCGCCCACCCTCAAGATAGAAAACTAAATACGCCACTGAATGTGTTAGACACTTATACGTACTGCCATTGTAGACGTACAGTAAACTCTTTAATATGGACGTAGAAATTTCTAATATGTTTAAAACGCGTAGAGAAAAACGATGGTCAATGTTTTAATATCGATAAATGATATTTATAAATTTAGTGAATACCGTATTTTAATAATAAGTGGATATTTAAATTTTAGATGTACCTACTAATAAAAAATGTCCTGCGAGTGTTACCTATTGTTAATAAATTAAACAAAATTAGTCCATTCACCATTGTTTTTAATGTCCAATATACCTTTATAGATTATTTAATATGTCTATGTCTTAAGATAGAAATAAAAGATTAGAAATAAAAAGCACCATACATTTTTTGTTTCTGAACTCTTTTTACTATGAAATTCGTTTGTAATAACTTGCTCTGCTATAATTTCAAATTGTAGAAAAAAAATAATATATAAAAGATATTATAGTTTCGAGCCCTATTAATTATTATACCTAACTATCGATCGACGACTGTCTTCGAGTCGATGTATTATATAGTCGTATACCGCGTACGTAGTACCTTATACGACGGGCTAAGGAATTGCAGAGCCGGTGAAGTGGAGTGAGCCATTTATCGAGGGAAAGTGCAATAACAGTCCTGAACAGTATATATAAATACACTGTACGATATTTTTGTATTGAATAAAATGATGTGTTTTCGTAGCGATTGTTGACGATGAGGTACGGGGTATGGTCGAGGGGTCGGGCGGAAGACCTGCAAGTTGCGTTAAGTTTGTAGCCGAGCGTATTGGTTGGATCGCGGTCGGTCGGTTCGACTGAAGCCCCACGACCGTTTTAGGGAGCCTGTGTTGGCTTTTTATTAAGTTCACCCTACTACTATACACCCTTCCTTTCATAAACCTCCCCCCGGACCACCACTACAACCACGACCCTACTCAAAACTCAAAAGCTCCCGTTACACGCTATTATACACAAACTTCGACATTATACATATATATATATATATATTATAATATTATTGATACACATCGTCCACAGCCGAATGTAATAATGTACAAGTACAATATAAGTAAGATATTTATATATTATAATAGATGATACATTGATACGTATTTTATACGTGCTTTTTAAATTGTCATTCACGCCTAAACTTTAAAGGTACCTAGTACCATAAGTGACAAGTGTACAACAATATTGTGTCTAATACATTTTCCAACATTAGCTGGCGTCCATCAGAGAATCTAAAATATAAACTCTGTATTTTTATCCACGACGCCCCGAAATCTACGTATACATCATCACTTATATCTATGCAGAAGACTTAATTATAATGTTGACTACAAAAAATAACCTCCTACAGATAGTGTCGCAACTTTTAAAATTCAGGTAACAGATATTATATAAATTATAAAAAAGAAAATGTATGCCCGAGGCTTAAATGGAATCAAAAAAACTAGAACAATTTTGACGATCAGTCTTAGATTTTAGAATGTTTAGGAATATTAGATTGAACTTGTTATTTCATGGTTTTTTACCCACTAAATTATAAAATCTTAACAGAATAATAATTGATTATTTCTGATTGCAATTTAACACTCGGCCGATTTTGACTCAAGGAATGTTTAGATAATAATATTGAACCGTTTATTTTAGAGTGGCCTATTTTTAAATAATATTAAAATCGTAGCCGCATATTAGTTTATTTCTGCTTGCAATTGGTAAGAAAAAAAATGTACTTATCAGTGAAATCAATTTCCTATTGCTTATATTTATGTTTATATATAATTATGAAGTATTATAGATTCTGAGAGGAACGGTGAATGTAATGGTTTTACAATGATGTTTATTATTTAATTATTGTTCTTATATATGTCTGTCATCACCTTTTATAGGAAAGTGAATCTAGTTAGTAATTTGGGAGGGGAGGGGGGTATAAAAAGTTAAAATTTCCAATAGTTTTGAGAAATGCCGGGAAAAGCAAAAAAAAAATTAAAGAAAAATAGGTTAAATTGATTTTGGTTTTTGGTGTAACTCTAAAAAAAATGATCGTAGATATATGAAAATTTCACTGAATGTTTATATCAGCATTTTCTACATACGATAAAATAATAAATTTCAATATATTTTTTCTTGTTTTGAGCTGTTTATGGATATTTTCAGTTTCCAATAATTTTGGTTATTTTTTCTATAAATGTCAATAAAATGTTATTCGTTGGTTTAAAATGCTTGAATATTGAATACAATAGGCTCCTAATATATATTATTACAACGATTGTTGAAAAATATTAAAAATACAGTCACATATTTTTAAGCTTTTCAAGTTTTAATTTTGCCAAAATACGTAAAAATTATGAAAATCTGCCAATTATTTTGAGTTAGAAATTCATAAAAGTTTTTATTTTTAATCTAAGATTTGAAAATGTAATACAAGGTTACTCATTAGTTTGTCTATCTTTATTAAAAAAAAATGTCTACCGGCGTTCAAATTAAATTTTTATGAACGTTTGAAATTTAAATTTTTAAAGCATTTGATATTCATTCGATTTCTCATGAATCGATTTTCTTATTTTGTTGTAAATTGTAATTCAGAAACGAATAACCGTAGAATTTGAACGAAATTATGTATTAAATAACCAAGAATTTTAGTTAATTCTTAGTAATTTTATAATATTAATTGGATTTACCAACTATACCGTATTAAAATAATAAGTAAAACTAATAACAATATAAATACCTAGTATGCAATCTATCCTATACTGACAAACCATTTTTGCTCAGAATCGTTTTTCGTACGCAATAATATTATAGGTACCTTTGAATTCAAAATTTAATACCATCCATTTCACCATTACAGTAACCCACTATTGTAACCTACTGCAGAACGATATCCAATAACCAGCTTTTTTTATTATTGAATGTATTAAATGATACTATACACTGAAACAATGAAACCTAATGTTAAATTATATTTATTCAGTCAGTTTGATTATTTTTTATTACCAATCTAAAATTATTAAAACTACTTATATTATGGACATAATGTACAATACTACAAAAACAACTGGCTTTGATATTGGTTGTATAAACTATATAGTGTATTTGCTTAATTAAACTGAAAATATACTTAAAATATGTAAAATAACGATAGGAAACTTTTTAAGTTATACATTTTGCTTAGACTCCAATATTTACAGAGTCAAATGAGTTTTTAATGAAATTCTATGGTCCAAGATTTGCCCTTTTAAATGTAACTTGGAGCAGCTGTAAAAATCAGGGATCTGAGTTTGAATAGTTTTTTAATAGTTTAATACTTATATTAATATAATAAAAGTAGGATTAAATGTTTGCAGCCAAAATTAGCTTTCTATGACTATTTGTTATGAAGATATACTAAGTTAAAGTTAAAATTTGATTCAAATATGGCACTTCTACGGGTTATGTAAAATACTTAGAATATCAATTGTAGGTCAAATATTTATATAAGTATCCCGCGAGTGTATTTTGATCACAAATAGTAATTACTAATTATAACACAATAATTATACTTATCGATTGTCACCCACGACAATAATAATTAATTAATCTAATAATACACGTTTAATTTTGATGTGATAGCGTACTAGTAGAGTGCATTTTGCACATTGAGATATGCACATTGTGATATGCACATTGAGATATGCAAATACAAATGAAATGTAAATATTATGTCATATTTAATCTTTAAACTTTAAAGTGTAAGATTTACTACTTGTAGTCAACTTTTAAATTACAACTTTATTCAAACACTAGTAAAAATTATAAAATAAATCCTTGCAAAGTATGCTGACTTTTAATATGGAAATTAATTAGTAACTACAGATATTATATAATAATATTAATTAATATTACCTATATATCCGTGAACTAAACTGACAGCCACTCATATCTGTCCGATCGTGTCCAGTGGGTTAAAGTGCTTGGATCAAAATCTGCTGTCGTCCCTGTTCCATCTGGTGTTCCCCAAGGTGGTCACTTGTCTCCCCTGCTTTTTTCGTTATTTATAAATGGAATTACGAAGGCTGTTCCTAAGTGTAGATTCCTTATGTTCGCTGACGACCTGAAACTTTTCCGAAAAATCGAATCTGAAGCTGACTGTCTCACTCTACAGAACGAGTTAGATTCCATTAGCTTATGGTTTAGCACTCTTGGCCTCCAATTTAATACTAATAAATGCAAAGCTATGTCCTTCACAAGGCGCCGGTTGGTATTCGATTATTCTTACACTATCAATGGTTCAGTGATTGATAGAGTTGCAAGCAATAGCGACTTGGGCGTTCTTTTCACTGCCGATCTGAACTTCCGCCCTCACATTGACTCCATCTGCTGCCGAGCCCTCAAATCGCTTGGCTTCGTAATGCGCACCATGAATGAGTTCAAGCTGTCTGGATCTCTCAAGACTGTCTACTGCTCTTTAGTCCGAAGCATGCTAGAGTATGCGTCTGTGCTCTGGGACCCATTTGTGGTAATTGATTCTTGCCACTTAGAGCGAGTACAAAGGCGCTTTCTGTCGTCTGCAGCTTACATGCTAAAAATTGTCCATCCTCCTCATGACTATACTCC
>NC_042495.1:76562026-76564658 GCF_005508785.2 Acyrthosiphon pisum | reverse complement strand
AAGTAAACTTTAAAGTTCCTCATCGGGCCACAAGGTCTCGAGTTCCTTTTGCTGTACCTCTCCACTGTACCAATTACGGTAAAAACAAACCAATTGACCGCATGATGCGGTTGGCTAACGAAGACCCCTCCTTTCTCAGTTTACCTTAATATTGTGTTATTTTTGTACATTTATTGTATGTAATTTTACTTGTGTCCTAATTATTTTAGTTTATATTTACTGTGCCTGTAATTCTGCTGTATTATTTTTTTTTTTTGGATATCACACCTTGTATATGTTAGCTATCTTATTTTACTGAATTATTGTTATGTACTGTACTAAATAAGGAATTTTTATTCCGTGAATTAATTAATAAAATAAAATAAAATAAAATAAAGATGTCTATTTGTAACCTCAAAAACTAATAATAATAATAATATTATCGCTGCTTGCCATGCTTTTTGTCCTGTCATATTGGAATCAATATAATTTAAAATTTAATTTAATAGGTAGATAGTATAGATCTACTAGATACATTTAGATTCAGGGCGTAGCCATGAACGATTGATTTTACAATGATGAAGTGTGTATATATTTTTTTTTTGTGAATCTGTTCATGTTCTATAGTAGAATAAAATAGTTCGATTTTCGAAATTTTTCCATGTATTATTATAACTTACTATAAACATTAAAATTCACAAAATATTTGAATTGATTTTAAGCAATTGCCTATTTATACCATGAATCTATTCACTCTGATCTACGTAAAATTGAGTCAAAAATTAATAACAATTAACATTAGCAGAATAATATATGATATAAATACCTACATAAATACATAATATTATAATAACTACCTAATAATATAATAAACGCGATATTTTAGTCAAAAATTAATTCGTATTTTAAATACTAAGATGTCTACTAATAGGTATAATAGCAATTAGCAATATAAATATATAATAAAAATCAAAATATATTTATAGTAATATAGGCTTACAAGCCATTGCGCCATCTCCGCTCGGTATTACTTTTCGTAGGTATGCAGTGATTTATCATTGAATCCAAATTTAACACATCCATTACAGACTACAGTTACCTACTTAATGACGAGGTAAAATTGACATTTACTATAATAGTAGTAAACGATTAATATTTAGTGCTGACTTTAGTATACTAACAAATTCTTAAGCGTGCGAAGTATTTTTTCAGGGGATGTGCAGAATAATTTCTTTTAGGAATATCCCTCATTAGTAATTTTTTTAATTGAAAATTTATAAAAAAAATAGGTAAGGATTTAAAATTTTAGAATCTGTGCTGAGTGATCAATGAATGTATTGATTTTATAATTATTAGTACCTAATACATCAGTATACTAATATACAATATAATATAGTACAATATGTTTTCATTTTTTTTGTTTCTTCACACTTTTTCTAATAGAAAAAATGCTCCAATTATCAACATCTAGGTAGGTTTCTGGTAGAAAATTGGATTTAGTTTCTACGTACTTTGGTGGATCAAAAACAAAAAAATTATAATTAATTAGGAATAACCAAAAAATAAATACAAACATGTGTCAACATTAATATTAAAAATTTTATTAGGTAATTTGAATTATTAAAATAACTCTTTGGTTGCCAAAAAGTTAGATCTTCTCCACTCAGATCGCTTATCATGGTACAGTGATTTATCATTAAATTCAACTTTAACACATTCATAATCAGGGACGGCATTAGATTTTGTGTGTCCCTGGGCAAAATTAATCGGATACCTCTTATGTAGTTATGTACAAAGCGTCAAAGCCGTAACCAGAGGCTAGAGATATATAAATATAATAATCCATATATTTCAATATTTGAGGTATTAAATATAAACCGTGTAGTGTGTATAGTGTTTATTTACAGTTTGTTACAATAATTTACATTTTAGTCAAGTAGTAGAGGAAGTACCTAATCATGGTCCATGAATTATTACAGACAATTTATTATTTGTTAACTATTATTGTAAAAAATTGATAATGTACTTACCTTAAATCCATATGGCCATATGTTACAAATGTGAAATTATGTATTTATGTATGATACTGTAAAAAGTCATGCGTTAAATATGTATTTCGTACGTTTATAGATGCATAACATTAAGCAGAATCGGTAACAGTTTTAATTATAATGTTACGCTTGCGTTATTTTGCTTGTTAATTCCGAATTCGTATAACAATATAAAAATAACTTATTACATTCGTAACATCGTATGATTTTAGACTGTCGCAAGAAAGCTGCAAACACAATGTTTACACATAGTTTATACTGAGACGAGAAGCTATATTATATTTATTCCTACTGATAATATGCTCAATGCCCAAATGGTTGTATGTGGCCACGGTGTAGACATATTAATATTATAATATTGTAGTTAAACGGGTAATTAGGATTCCAATTTACCAATAATTAGAAAACCAATTATAAACCGCGAATCTGCAGGGGTACCCATGGGTATCAATTTCATATTTCATATTTGTATTTATTATACTAGGCATTGGCGATCAAAAGCTTATCAATTTGATAAGCTTTTGTTCGCCAATATGTGGAGGTGGACGCAGAGCCGTAGCATTGTTCATTAGCGCTCCTGGCCATTTATCATATTTCCACCC
>NC_042495.1:76560392-76561976 GCF_005508785.2 Acyrthosiphon pisum | reverse complement strand
CCCCCCCCCCCCCCCACACACACACACACATATAAAAGACTTATGCATTCGTTATTTTATTTTTATTAGTAATAATTATGATATTAATAAAAAAAAAAAAATAGTAAACACTGCCAAACTTGTTATAACCTTATAAAATAATTTTAAAAAAAAATTAATTTTTTTACATTTCAAAATTTCACTTTTCGTGCTTTTTTGATAACAAATTCATATGTAACATAATATCTTCGAAGTTGATTTTTGAAGCCAATTAACGTTCAATCGATATAATACCCATATTTGTCAATCTGCCCTGTGACATTGTAGACCTTAGATAGTTCTTAGTAATTTTAAGTTTACTAAAACTTCTTTCACACGTTGCAGTTATTATCCCGCTTGAAAATAGTCTAGTGAGTAGTGACTATAGTGATTAACGTATAACGATTAATGAATAATGAGTGTGGGGTACTGGGACTCGTCGTGCTACGGTACTTTAAAATATAAATAGCCAAATATACGGTATACCGTATTGGCGATTGAAATTGATAAGATGTAACGGGGACGCTGTGTATCATTTATATGTTATTTTACATATTGTTCCCCGTTACAGATCCACCCCCCGCTGGCCTGATAATTGATAAGCTTTCAATCACCAATACGGGAAATTTTATTTTTCCCGTTATATGTTTAAATGATATTGTTTGTCGATAGTCGATTCAACACTTCATCTCGTCGACGATAAGCAATTTCTTCATAGTCGAAAAACTAAACTAAACATCTTGTTCGAAAGGATTTTGTATTTAATATTTTTAAATACAAAATATAATAATAAGTATTTAAAATATATTTAACAAGTATGGTAATTTGGTAACCAAAAAATATAATAACACAATTTTTTTTCATAGTTATTTTATGTTAACATTTGGAGGAAATTACATATTAAAAAACAAAGAATAGCGATTTTAGTCATTTTAGGTAATTTTATACACTGATAAACCGTCACCGCTTAGAATCGTTTTTTGTATACAATGATATTATATATAATTAAATTCAAATTTAATACTATCCATTATAGGGTATACAGTGACCTACTTGTAACCTACTGTACAGCAGAGTGACATCCACTTAGCCACCTTTTTAATATTAGGTATTAATTATGTATTATGTTTTATAATTTTAATACATAATTGAAATATAGTAAATTCATAAATTCATTAAAATTCACATTTCAAAACCACGGGGCCCTGGGCAACTGCCCCTATTGAACCCCCTCCCCTCGCACCGTCAATGTTTATAACGAATCTATAAAAATGATCTAGGTACCTATACTCAATGACGAGGCGGGTACACTCGACACCTATCTACTGTAGCAGAGCGGTTACAGAATTTGTTATACATTTTGCCTGTAATTATTAATTAATAGTTATAATCAGGGCTCGTTACTTCATGCACTAAAAAATGCATAAATAAGCATGCATTCATGCACTAAAATTGTCAAAATATGCATTAAAATATGCACTAAAAAGTTCGAAAATATGCATTATATGCTCTAACATTTTTAAATTATGCACTCAAATATGCATTATGTAAAAAAATTATGAAAAA
>NC_042495.1:76530316-76559465 GCF_005508785.2 Acyrthosiphon pisum | reverse complement strand
TGACAGACACAAAAAAAAGTTAAAAAAAATAAAAAAAAAAATAAAAAAATAAAAAAAAAAATAAAAAAAAAAACACACATCATTGTAAAATCAATACATTCATCGTTCCACTCAGAATCTAAAACGTATTAACAACAGTGTCGGCCTGGGATCTAAAGGGCCCCTGGAGGCAAATTATTCAAAGGGCCTTTTTAAAAATACCAAATCTCAAAAAAATAACTTAAAAACTTTTTATAGATATTTATCACATAATATGGACTGTGGCGTCATTTCAGTTTTTGAGAGGGGAGGGGGGGCAAAATTTTTGACCGGCCCAAAATAAAACTGAAAAAAAAAAGCTCGCTAACATTTACATTACATTACATTACAATATTGCATTTTTACCTCAATACAAATACCCTCCTTATACATAATTGTATACTTACTAGTTAGTATCAAAGGTTAATATCATAAGCATACAGGTAAGTAACCCATTTTTTTTGAGAGATAACAATAACTAAATAATTAATACATATATGTAGAGGTTACTTAAATATATTACCTATTATAGTACAGCCAGCGAAAAAAAGCCACTTGGGGCGCTACAATCGCGGCTTATTTTTCGTTGGCCGTACTATAGCTACTATATAAAGGCCCAAAACTAGCCCATACCCGGCCCGACAGCGGCCCGTTAATGACAAGGGGGGGAGGCAAATGCCCACCCTGTCCCCCCAAATGACGCCACTGAATATGGATCGATATATATAGTAATATAATATCGATCAAACATCTCAGTACGTCAGTACGTATTTCAACATAATCATAGATTTCAAAATTATCATATAAATGTATTATTACCACGGTCTAATTTATTATGATTTTAGAATCATTAAAATAATAAAATATATATTATTTTATTATTATTAAATTATTTAGTGGATCCAAGCACATACCACTGGGCTATATAAAGTAGATACATTTTGGTAAATAATTTCATTTATTTCTTGAAAAATACGGGTCGGGGCCTCCTAGCCGCCTGGGGCAGGCCGACACTGATTAACAATAACCTTTAATATGCTCTCCTTCGCTTTGTGCAAGTTGATTCTAATGTTGATAGTATAAGGAAACGCAAAAACTAGAAATACTTTGCGTAACAAATGTTTTGAAATTTCTAATAATTTTATAGGATAATAAATTTCTATATTCAGAAAACGGGTGGAATACGTTTTAGACAGTAGGTATAGCCACGTGCTACCACATTTCCGGTATTCAAGTCATTTGATACAACTATACGGTCGCAACCCGATCACACCAGTCGATGTGGTCACTTTAACTATACCACCTGCCGTTTCAGTTTCTCTTATACATAACGCTATAGCTGTAAACAAAAACGTATCGAAACTGATGAAACTACTAAAAGATCTGAATGGCACGTGCTTATTTATTTTGATAGCTTGAAACTGTTTTACATTCTAAGTGCGGGGTGTTTAAACATATGACTATGGTATATGAGATTCTTGTTATATTAATTATCATGTTAAATAAGTGTAATAAGCAGAGTCGTTGGACTTTTAGTAATCAAAAAAATAATAAAAAAAACTGCAGTCCGAAAAAAATTAACCTTATAACTATTATAACTCATACCGAGCCTACAATAGGATGTCTGCCCGTTTTAACGAAATCGGTTTCTTTTATTTAGTTGCAACACATAATAACTTTTATTGTTATAATTATCAGGTAATTTAGTTATTATAACGTAGATATTATATTATTATTAGTAGGCATAGGTGCAAATAGCTTTTGGTATATGGTGGGGGGAGGGGGTTAAAGCCTTACTTAGATAATATTGAACAAACTTAAAACAAAATGTAGGAAATGGTTGGGGGATTATGAACATTTTTGGGGGCTTAGCCCTTAAAGCCCTCCTATTTGCGGTCATGTTAATAGATATTTATCGACAATGGTGACAATAATAATTATTTATAAGTATAGGCGTATAGCTATGTATACCGTATACGTATATGTATCTACCTAGTGTAGTATTTTTATTCAATACTTATATTATAACAACAATAAACAATAAAGAAATAAATTAAACTATTTAAGCAATATAATTAAATTGTGAAGAGGAGTAAGTTTTATTTGGTTTCTGTCGTGTTATATACTTCAGTGTAATAAATAAAATGATGTTGTAACCCTTTTTTTTAAAAAAAAGGTCGGCGTCCAGTGAACTGCGTTGTACACATGAACAATATAGTTCAGATATAATAGTCCCCTTTTATCACCCTTTAAATACAAAACCTTTACAAAACATGAATACTAACAAGTATAAAGTACCTTCCTACTACATGTTATGAGTACCATTTACTTAATAATAGTTCAATGCGACTACATCAATTGTCAAGTTAAGAAGAACTGTAAACACAGGTGTTTATTTACTTTAAAATGTACGCATGTTAACCTTTTTATTAAGCACAATAGTAATACCTACAATTGTACAAGCTTACTTTTTATCAGTAAATTTGCATGTGAACTACATGTTTGATGATAATATGATATATTAACAACACCACTATAAGTGTCTAAATGATTTTCTTATCTACTATATAGGTACCTATACAGCTATTATACAGGTATACGTATTAATTGATTGATTTATGATGCATTTCTAGTGATGCGAATATGAACCTAACCTTGGCGGGGTGGGGAAGTTAATGAAAATAATTAACTGTGGCAAGTTGGTTAATTTTATTCAATTAAATTACCTTTAGTTAAATTAAAAGTTAACAAAAAAGAATTGAACTAGATAAGTTTAAAGTTGAGATACAAAATAAACTTGACTTAACTCAGTTAAAAAAAAAAATATATTTTTCTAAGTTACAATATTTTTAAGTCATAAATGGCCCTAGTATTTTGATTTACACAAACATTTATCAAAACGTTTAATACTGTGTAAAAAATTAGATTATTATAATGCATGATTAGAAAAAAATGACCAAAATCGAAAAAGAGCCATGAGTATTAATCTAGTTGGTTCCGCATGACACGAAAAGAAAATTAACTTAATTGCTCGACATTGATAATTAGCTATAAAAAGTTAAGTACAATATTGTTATTGTTACAACAATAACGATTTTAATTTTTAACTAAATAAGTCAATAAGTTAAAAACAAAAATAATTAACTAGTTAAGTTAAAAAGTTTAAAAAAAGTGAATTTTTAATTCAACTTTAACTTTTTAACAAATTAATGCCCACCACCCATGGATGTTCGTATGCATAGTCAATGTTAGTGCCTCATAAGACATATTAGTTTAGGTACTATGAGTCCCCTTAAGTTTGACAAAATTTTATCGTTAAGGTAAATTTACAAAAACAATTCTACGCAGAACATTTTTTTTACATAGTTTTCAGTGAAGAAGTGAAGAAGATTGGAATACAGACGACTTAGTTGAAAATTCAATCGATACAGAAAATCTTTAATCGAAATCAGATGTTGAAGAAATTATTAATACATATATTATAATATTATATAATATATAACTTACATAGTTGATTTTGACGACAAAGGTTTAATATTATATTTTCATACATTACTTACTTATGTATAGTTATGTATGATAAATCTTATATTAAATTTTCAATTTTTAGCTATTAATTAGCTATACAAATTTAATAACTTATTCATTTTTAACTACTGGGAATTTTAAATTTTAACCTCTTAAAAGTACCTACCAACTACCAACTATAACATATAGTTAAATAATAGTAAAAATAATAAAATATATTACTCTAATCACAATATACATCTATTAAAAATGACCAAAAATTTATCTGTGGGTATCAAAATGGTGGTAAATAAGATTTTTTTGTAGAAAAAAGAAATTTCAGGGGGATTCAGAACCCTAGAACCCTACCCCCGCGTACTCCACTGGTACTATAGTCTATATGCGTCAATAAAGGTGGCGTTCGATCGAGCTACTGCAGCAGCGTGGAGGATTCCCACGAGCTTTAAATTATAATATACGATTGCGAACCGCAAGCGTGTATATTATATTTTAATAAATATATCTATGACATCTCCAAGACCAAAAGTAAACAACCCGCCAATGATATCAATTTACCGATGTTTATCACAGAGTTTTGGGTTTTCAATTATTTGCCAAATGATTGGCCGATTACGCCGTTTTATATAGATACGTAAACTGAGTTCTGCGTGCGGACCAGTTGGACTATAATACGTAAAGCATACACAACTTTACAGTTTTATATATATAAATATACATTATGCATACACAATACACATTCGTTCGAAGTAATATAATTTTATGAGTTAATCCGTGCAACAGACGCACGTGGCTGACACGCGTACTATTTTTTTTTACCATCGGACGGAACTCGCCGATTATCTTGTCCCTTTAGCTGTTTTGTGCGAGCGTTTTGCGTATACATCCGATTCACATATTGTTCGAAACGTATATTATTATAGTATTATAATACGATCATCGTTATCATATTACTTTTTACAACGATAATCCTCAGTATATAGGTACCTACTGCGCGTATATACCCGCGGTTTTAATTAATAAACTCAAATAATGGCCGTTATGGCGCTGGAGTTCATAGCCAATTTCACTTGTGATATTATTATAATTTATACAGATACAGAGATGTACCTTCGTCATAAATATATTCAGCCAGACAGCTATTGTTTTCATGCGAAATTCCTTACCTGTAACACAGCAGACTATGATTAAATTCACTCGTCTAGTAGTACATATGTATTATATACTAAACTGCTAAATACTTATATTATATACCTTTACTTGATATATTATAACCTAATTATATTATATTTATTTATATATACAATGTACCTAATATATGCATATCTACGTGTATTTTATTCACAAAAATGGAGATTACCCAGTTCAGAAATCATATTTTAAGTCTCATATTATGGCATAATATTAAAATAATATTAATACATTTTTTATTATTTTTATCTGATGTACTACAGCTATAGTCTCAGTAGAAAGTGATACGGGCCAAATCGGAGGGTGGTTTTGAATTGTTGATGTATCATAATTCATACTTAAGTAATATTTTCGGTCTTATTCATCATCGTATTTGATTATTGAATGTATATATTTTCCATAATATCTACATAGTAACTAATCATATCACGTGACGTACCAACACCATATATATTATAAATAAATACCACATATTATTAATTTTATATTTGGTAAATGGCTACAACTACAAAGGTTTTTAGCCTACATATCGTATTATTATAATTTTAATGTGATACATATTTATTATATTATTAGTTATTATTTTATATTTATTATATTAACACTGCAGCAGTCTGCAGCCCGTCACTTCTTGAATTCAGTCGATCTATGTTGCATGTCCATCCGCTGCAACAACCACGTTTGTTTTACTGAATGCAAGTATTATAATATATATAAGACTTTATTATACATATATCTTATGTGTATATGTATGTGTATACGTCTAATTAGGCACCTATGGTTAGTTACTCTTTGGAGTGAATATTTTTATTTTATCGCATTTCACCGGCAAAGGAAACGTTATGTTAACCTACCTGCAGTATATACCCACATACATACATATATATATAAGTACAAGGAATACGTGGCAGAGGTGGCTGGCGGGGTGACCGTGTAACATAATAACAGCCTTTGGGTTCGTTGGATCGGAAGTTGACGTGACCAAGTTTAGTGTTGTGTGGCCTATACGTGTGTGGATATTGTTTTATATCATTCCAGACGAACGACTCGTCCGCAGACATTACCGTCCCGGGCGTAGTATCCCATGACGGTGGTAGAGCCGAGATATTATACACGTAATGACCGAACAAAACCACGGCCAACGTACATTTTATGGCCTGGGTATTAGCATATTATATTATAATGTTGAAGACTATAATCGTAAATAATATTATCAACACTGACCAACGAGAATATATCATATAGCTGCCATTATAGCTGGCACCTACGTGGAAAATGATCCAAACACTGTTTATGATGCAATTATTACCCCTAATTATTGACTTGATGTTATAATTATGTAAATATTAATAAAAAACAATTTAGATACCAAACACACAAAATAAAAAAATAAAATAAAAATGGTATGCTTAAAAAATACACTATACCTACGTAGCACACATTACCCACATGTATAGGTAATTATGGTTTGCAATAAAAACAGAAAATACCCAATTAATATATTATTCAAACATATTAAACATTATTATGTCCCTGCAATTTTGAAAAATTTATAGACCTGCTTATACATATTTGTATAATGTAATGAAAAATAAGTAATAAAGTATAATAACAAATAAATATTTCAATGTAGAGAAAAAATGTATATTTTAATGCACCAGTGTATTTATATATATAATATAACTAGATAAATCGAAAAAGAATAATTACCTATTAGCTACCACGATATATTTTTCATTAATTTGATTTATTTGATTGAGTTTTTAAAATCATCGAATATATTTTATATTATCATATTATTACTTTTTATGATATAATAATAATTTAATTTAAAACTAAAACTACTTACCCACGTACAAAATATCCGATAGGCAATTATGTTCTTTATGTCTTCGCTCTTCAATGATATAATAGGACTAAGAAATTTAGAAATAATATTATCCGCAAACTTTTACGGGGTTCGCTTCGGGAAACTCAAGGTTTTCAATTCAGTTGTACTCTGGTACTGATTTTGTGGGAAGTGGGAAGTGAATAGTGCCGTTGTGTTCGGTTGTTAATGACTAATGAGTATAATGACAAATCAATCGATATCATGGTGTGAGATAGCATAATATACACGACTTTAAAAAACGGAGTATATGGTAAAACATGCTATACAATTCGTGGTAAATTATTTTGTTATTCAACTAAACGTATTAAAAATAAATTTAATTGTAAAATCAAATAATAAACTATGATATCTTACTAAAAATATCATTTTTGATATTACAAATTTGATAGATATTATAATATAATAAATATTGTATTTATTATTTTTATACTGTCATTGAGAAATTAGTTTTTGAACTGTCAAAAGCCTTTAATATATGTCTCACTTTCGTAGTTTAGGGTCTATTTGGCACGTGCTTGGTCAGATGCACAAACACCGCGCCTTAGGAACACCCGTAGAGCCAATTCATTAATGGTCGAATGTTTGAAAAGAAAAAATAACAAGTCCCCTGTGGATATTGACATTGACGAGTATATTTCGCTACTAAAAACACAAGTTAACACTTGAATGTAGAATATATTTAGCCATTTAGGTATCACAGGAGCTCTTAGAAATATAGGTCAATTACAAGATATTGTCCATACGCGATTTACATGAACGATGAACACAAGTGATACTATACAGTCCATTCACAATACATATGTTACTAACAGAATAATTTACCATACGCGTGTGTCGTGAGACGTGTAGGTATATTATTATAATATAATACTTATACGTCGTTTAAATAACTTTTAAACTCTATTAAAAAAAAACCATATTATCGAATCATATTACTATTTTTTTTTTTAATCGATTCAACTAAGAATTAAAAAAAAAACAAGATGTATACTTTTTGTACAGACTACGAGTATACATTAAGTAATTATTTTAGATTTAAAAATACTATATAACCTGGTTTTATTGAAATATCTTATTGATGAGCTATCGAATCGTGTTATAACATAACCATAGATACATACCTATATCATAATATTATTATTATAATACATCATCAGAGTTTGAAATTCGATTCAACGAGGAATTTTTCGGTACACGTGAATTAATTGGAACGTATAGTGAAAATAAAATAATTATACCTTATGGGAACATACGCATATTGAGCAAATGTCATTGGGTATCGTGGGATTTTGAAAATGCGTAACCGCAGAATCTCGCTTTTCTCTGCGATACCGCGTACAGTAATAGATCTTGTCTAACACGAATAGGAATGGAATGGATCTGAACGTGTGACTACGATGTAACTCGACTCGAGTTACTGGGTTGACGGGACATAGCGCACGATGGACTACGGTCAACGAGACTGATAGGTAGAGTGAGATAGAGCGAGAAGGGAGATATTTAATACAAAACAGTTTTAACCCTACATGTGTATATTTGTGTTCAACTGGTCTCAAATTTCTAGTTGGATAAAAAATGTAGGAAAATTTTTTTTTAACCGGACAGTCAGTGGAAGTACCTAATAATTATGCTACGTCCAGGAAGTTGAAAAGTGTTGATGACCGGAAACAAGGTGAACGGTGCACATCCCTATAGCAACCCTGGTTAGGATCCAATATCAGTTATATGTGTCCAAACCCCAAACCGACATCCTCCATTCGACACCAGGTATAAGGATAACACCCTTCTTTATGGTTTTTTTTTAACGCATATTTAATACATGCATATTATATACATATTATATAGATAGTAGAAATCGAGTAGGTATATACTTAAATACATTCATCGTTCCACTCAGAATCTAAAATGGTTTGAAAATAAAATGTTAATAATGATTGATGAATTAAAACAGCCTCGGTTTTAATATTATAATAAATTATACATTATTACCTACATAATGAATATTTAGTGGGGACTACATATTTGTATAACTTACACCGAATAATAAAATAAAAATATATAATATTTCTTCTAACAAATATACTTACACAATAATGTATATTATTTAAACGCACGTAACTATAATATATAACCTTTATAATATTAAGTTATAGTTGAATAATTGTAATATAACTTGTTAATTTAGTATTTACCACTAATATAGAAATATTCGTTATATTGACATTCAATACTTAGTTGCATTTTTTTTTCTTTGAAAAATTCCAGAAAATTGACTCTCACCTCCTCCGTAAAAAACAATTCTACTGAAAGTAAACCACACTAGTAATTTATGTTAAATCTAAATAAATAATTATACAACTGTACCCTATATATCTGTATAAATTAACATTTTACTTAAAATATATTGTAAAAGCAGTATTTTCGTTTACATAGATGGTAAATTAGTTATTTTCGTTTAGTAAATGTCATAATATCATACGTACCTATGTACTTATCTATATTGGCTTATTATACTTGCCTAAAAAATAACCAATTATATTCTTTTATATAATTCTATGACATTTTAGCAACAAATTGAATAAAGATACCTTAGCTGTTTATAGGAAAGAAAATATAGGTGGTACGTAACACGATGACTAATTGTTATAATTTTGGTAGTTTTTTAATTTATATAAAATACAAATTTATTTGTTTTGCTAAAGTTTACTCACTGTTTTGTCAATTGTTTCATATTGTTTATTTAATCAGTAATTTTTCATAAAATGTATTTTAATATTAGAAGGAAAATAGACATGATTTTAGTCCAAAGCAATGTTCGAGAGAAAATGTTAACTAACCTTTTTGTGGAGGAAAACAGACCCGCCCAAAAGCTCAATTATTTATAAATGGCAATGTGACAATGTTAATTGTTACATACTATAATTGTTGATGAAAATTTAAGAACAAAAACGTCATCAATAAAAAAAATATATAACATAATAATGCATAGGTATACATATAATAAACAAGGCAAAATAATATAATGATGAATATCAAAAATACTATTTACAATAATATTATTTACAAAAATACAATTCAATTTGTCGAAGATTATTTTTTTAATAGCTTCTAAAAGAAACTAAAAAGCTTAATTTCGTGTCTTAACTTATTCAGAATCTTGTGTAAACATATTGGTTGAATGTTTAAAAAATAATTTGAGTTATAGCCAATACTCAATAGTATTATTTGATTGATTCATAATTCATTTTGTGGATGATTCCTTTAATTTTACGATTTAATAGTCAAATTAAATTTTGGTTGTTGTTCTATAAAATGTATTATTACATTATAATATGTAAAACAATTAAATTCAACTCGAAGTTAGTGAGGTCATTAGATGTGTATTATATACCTACACTTATAATTATAAATACATATCGTAATGCTGTAAATCGGACCGTGTATAACTATATTATAATATAGGTACATATATTATGTATACGTCCATATAATATGTCAACAGACTGTACCTATTTAAGTACGAGTATTATTACTACATATTATATTATACACTTATATATATTATTTGCATAAAAATATCTTGGGTGGGTATATACATCGCGGCGGAACATCTGCAGCCATCATCAAACGTCGCTGACGTCAAAATATCGCGTTACAGGTACGAATAGTTGGAAAGCATATTAAAAAACTATCTATCGAATCGAATTGAACGGTATATTATTATAGTGTATAAATAAATAATATGTATATAATATACGCATGTATAGTTGTTGCGGTTTGTAGAAAACAGTCGCGCGCGCGTGTACATCTGAGCGTGTGTCTGTGTGTGTGCGTGTGTGTGTGCTCGTGTGTGTGCCGAGCAATTGATTATGAATGCGTTCGGTTCGAAAAAGAGCGCCAATCGCAGTGCCGGGAAGTGGACACCAGTTGTGGGTGACGTAAGTCGGTGACATCCGAGGACAAGTTGCGGCGTCCCTTCTGCGGTCAACCCCCATCACATGGCATTAATCGCCATCGTGTCGAGGGTCGTCATCGCCACCGCCACCGCCGCCAGTGAAGTCGAAACCAGTGTCTCACGAGCACACAAACAACACTGGTTCGGCTGCTGCACCGCGTTCGTCGCGACCGTCGTGTATTAATATAATATCTCGTTAAAATCGTCAACGACTAATAAAGTGTTTTCGAGCCTCGTCGTTCGTTGTAAGCTTGTTTTCTTATTCTTGTTAATATAAATCATACAGTCACATTATTTACATCACATATGATACATAAACAATACAATTTTAATTATTATTATTTGAATAATACCTATCATTCGCGTTATTGAATTCGTGACGAAATAACATCACACTATCACAGGTACGACGTATAGTGTGTATACCTGGCGACTGGCAGTGATCCGATGGTGCCCGTCGTCGTGTCGGCCGTCGCGCTCAGTCGCCTGCAACAGCATCAACAGCGATGAACACGGGTGTCCGCCGGTGTCCACCGAATGGATGACGTCGTTTTGGGTGCGGACGCAGAATTCGGTTTTGGGTATAACGAAGCGATGATGACTTGACGCCAGAAAACGTCTACGGAAGACGCCGATCTGTTGCAGTCCGCACAATTGGACCCGGCCGCCGTTCCCACAGGTATATTATAATTTTCAACTATTACTATTTACCTGTCCTGTAATAACAATCATATTATTATAATTAATTATGTATTCGTCCGGTATGCCAATTAATATTTTGTTATAATGACATGCAGGAGAAATTTTTTTTCTGGATTTCTTTTTTCAATTTTTTTTTTTATTTATTTAAAAAAAATTAACAAGCTGTGGTATACTGTGGATAAAATAAGAAATATATATGTATGGTACATATTTAAATTTATATTTCAAATTATAAGGAAACCTTCTACCTTGAACTGGATTTCTTAAATTAATTTTCAAATATTCCTCTTCCGTTAATGCATTCCTAGTTTAGAAAAATCTCAAACAGTTTGGCGCTGTATAAGATACATATCTTATATATCTTTTATATATTGGAAATAGAATATGCACCTAATATACATAATAATAGTTAAATCATAAGTGTTATTCTAAATAAGCCATTTTTTGTCTTTTTTAAATAAATAGAAATAATTTGTGCATTTCTGATTTGATTGTGTAGATATGTTAGTTGATAGCATAATAAAATAACTTAAAAAAATAATAAAAAAACTACAATAATAACAGTTGAAAAGTTTTGAAGATACGTCAGCAAATGTGTATGGTAGGTTTGGTTTTGTTTAAAAAAAGTTGAATGCCCATAATGCCATAACTATAAAAATTTAAAAGTTAGACCCAACTTTAAAGCAGTTTGAGTTTTTTTTCATAATTTAAATAGGTACCTATACTATTATATTATGACGCGAGTCAGTGACTTCTTCACGCGGCACATTGTGTATATATCATATATACTATATTATATAGGTATGCTTTTGAAATTTAGTTGTCTATATTTTGTATTCAGCTCCATAACTAAGTATATTATTATAACAACTTGGCTAGTGTTTTTTTAGAATTATACTATTATTTATTAATAACGCAATTTAAATATCTGATTCAGAATTAAATTATTTAAAGACAATTTAAATTAAATGTAATTTGATCATGTCAACGATTGGTAATCACGCAGTCTTATCGTAACTTATCAAGAGTAACAAGTTTTTATTTGTTTTTTTATAATTTTCATGTATTTACTATTTTCCATGTACTATGTTGCTCTATAACAAACAAATAATGCAAAAATATTATTGTTAGGTAGATATCTAATAAAAATCACTTTAAATAAACTCTATACTAAATGTTTCTTCAATAAGCCAATTTGTTTTTGATCATAATATTACCTAATTATAATTTTTAATTAAATGTGTAAATGAATAATAATTATTAAATACCAAAAATAATTAATCAGAGTGAGCCATTTAAGTGTCTACACATATATTTTGATGAGTTTTAACTGTTTTTTAATTGTCATCAATTGAATGTAGTTTTAAAATAAATTATTTTACTATTTTTTATTGTGATTATTTTTTGAGTTTTATACTTTTTTGAATGACACCATTGATTTTTAAATTCTTATACCTAAGCAAAATATTATTCAGTGTATTTCAATCTATAAAGATCAAATTTCGGACGATTTAGTTCATAAGTTACAACACAAAGGTAAGCTTTAAAAGCTTAGATGAGTGGAGTAGGCTGGTACAGGGGTACCCCACAAAATGTTGTCTACTACTCCGCAGCTAATCTAAACTTATAATACAATTTTGACTAATGTACTACATTTGACACTTGTCCGAAATTTAATTTTTATAGACTGAAATACTCCGAATAATATTCTGCTTTGAAATATGAAATCATTCATTAAATGTATGGCATCATTCAAAAAAGTAAAAACTTAAAAACCATAACGATAAAAATAGTAGGTATACGTCATGTATAATATATATATATTAATTTCAGAAATTTTGTTTTGAAATAACATCAAATTATACAAAAATAATATTTTCAAAAAAGTTAAAACTTTTCGAAATAAAGAGTATGTAGACTAAGAGACCTCCTTCCAATATTTACTAATAATGATAATATGCTATATAATGTACCTATGTTTAATGCAAACATGTCTTATTCAATTTTTTAATAATATAAAAATATATTATACATTTATAATAAATAGTTATTTTCTATAATTTTGGTTGTTCATATCCTAAAGTGTACATAACTTCCTGCAGTATAATTGCCTACAGTATAATTTATAACAAAAAGTTTGCTTGAAATAGTTTAAAATTCAAAGAATAATTTGGTGTTTAAATGATAATTATTAAATTTTTCATTGGTAGTTCAATGATAATTTAATACATAGTGTTTTAACTGGATACATTATGGAACTATTTTAAATGCTATATAACTAAATTTGTCTAACGATTGAATTTGATAACAATAAATTAATTATTTACACGAGAAAATTCATGTTTTTTACTTTGGTACATTTCATATTATTTTAATAATTTCAAACATTAGATAAAATAATCAAAAATTATTATAATATACATTATACATATTGGTGAAGCAAATTAACAATACACACCCTGGTGGAAACAATTCATACCTTCCGATTCGGAATATATAGTTATAGTTGTATATATTGGTTATTTTACTTTTTCTAATAAATTAATTTTGTTATTGTAACTTTATATGCTGGTAAGTACAATTTCTACTAATATTATGAAATACATTCAAAAACACTTCACTTAAAGCAATTATGAATTGTCGGGAAATTATAAAGAATAATTGAATTAAATATTTTGATAACTGAGTTATACGCAATAATAAATACTAATGATAATATATTATTAATTGTCATGCACAATCGAAAAATTGTATTGAATATTCAGATTAGGTATCCTTAAAAGTTATTGAGTCTGAATCCTTCCAATCCATCCATGCTGAACAGTGAGTGCTGTACTGCTGTATAGTTTCGTTTAGATCATATAAATATATAATACATTAATATAGGCATTAGGCAATATAGCAATTGCAAGTAGCAACACCGATTTAAGATGTTTAAGGCCCAAGACAAAGAAACGTCCATTCACATTAAAAACAGTTAAAAATTATAAAAATATGCTCTTAAGAGGATATTGTACCCACATAATATTATGTTGTCCCCGTCTTAAACATGTAGGGTACAGCATACCAAATTGTACGCTCAGCAGATCACGTTTAGCTCCGTTAGTTTAAAAATTGAGGTGGATTTACCTCTTATAAAATTTAAAGGTGAGATTATTATCCAGGGCATGTCTTAGGATTTTTATTATATTTTAATTTCAAAGCGAGTTATGAAAATTGAAAATTGTAAATTGTTTGTATATCTATAAACGTGATCGGATAAGCATATAATTTGCCATGTCGTATGTGTGTAAGACGAAGACAACATAACGGGTGTGACATACTCTTAAATCTCATGGCCAACCCAGGTCCTGCAGATTCATATGTACTCGTATTACCTAAAACTATTCAATAAATAATAATAATAATGTAGTACCTATATATTACCATTGATTACAATAAGTCAATAGGAAAATGCGTTTGGATTGTTTATAATTTTCGGGTGGAGAACTTACTATACAATTTTCGCTGTAGATGGGTCATACTTCATCTACCTATATATTACATTGTTATTGAAGATTTTTGGTACTCTAGGCAATTCCTAAGAAGGAATGAACCCACATGTAGTGTTCCCGGTAATTGACCATCCCTAGTTTTGAACAATGACAAAATAGGTGGTGGTACTATGGTAGTGTATGCATTAATGGGTCATTGCATCAACAATTTTTTCGTAGATCCGAGCATAGAATTGACTATTATATAAGCCCTCGTTTCCCTAAAAAAACAAAAGATGATAACATTGATCAAATAATAAAATAAAAAAATAATTATTAGTTTTATAATAGCGGATATTATATTAATAAATCATGAATTATGACAAAATAACAAAATATGTATACCACTGCTTAAAAAAACTAAAAAGATTGGAAACTAAAAATGTCCGTAAACAGTTCAAAACAAGTAAAAATATTTTGAAATTTACTATTTTATCGTGTCTAGAAAATGTCCATATAAACATTCAGGGAAAATGACATGTATCTACGATCATTTTTTTTAGAGTTACATCAAAAACCAAAATCGATTTTGTCGAAAACCAATTTTGATTTAAGATTCCAAGTTTTCCTTAATTTTTGTTTCGTTTTTCCCTGCGCTATTGAAAACTATTGAAAATTTTAAATTTTAACCTCCCGGATGCACCAACTAGATTCACTCTTCCATCAAACAAGATACTGTAGTTAAAGAAAATCCAGGCAGTTTTACTGGTCCAAACGATGATAGATAAAAAAATTAAAAAAACTCACACCGCCATTGTATAAATCAATACATTCATCCCTCCGCTCAGAATCTAAAAATTCCGTTTTTGGGTAGTAATAAAAGTTATATATGCGGTTCAAGGGCCGGGTTAATTCATATTTCCCGGGCCGAAAAAATCGCCAGTCCACCCCTGAAATTTATTTAGTAGATTCTACTACACCTTTACATTTATATCAATAGGTGCATAATATTATATTATTGTCACTATAATAATAATATTAATAATACACTAAAGTGTCCGAACCCGTGAGCGTGCCGAGAAGGCGTATAGAGAAGCGTGAATTTTACAATAATAATAATAATGTGATCGAGAAATAAAGCATAAAAAAATATCTGATCGAGAATAAATAGCGACGGACAGCGTTCACGATTGATAGCTGGTACGCCCGCCTTTCAACCGACCAACACCCCCTCAAAAAGTCACAAGCCGGACCCAACGACCGAGCTGCAATGCGACGAGTGAGAGAAAGTTGCGAGGAACTATTTAATGATAATAATAATTATAATTATAATACGCCACGGTGAACAATTTAATTGTCCAGGGTACACGCCGTACACGTCTTCGTTGCCCCGCGTGCCCGTTAATATCGCCGCCAATGAGCGGAAGCCGTACGCGAAACGAAGCGATATGCGCGCGCGTGCCAACAGCTAACCTAACCTAACCAAGACGACATAATAATAATTTATTATACTATATTATTATACACGCGCGCTGTCCCTTTTCGGATACATGTATATATTATAGTCGTCATGACAACGGTCAGACAACCGCCCGGCCGGCCAACTACAGCCGGGCCAGCCAGGGACTATCGCACGCCCGCCCCCTGTCACGACCCTCGTGACGATGCGTAAAGGGCGCTCGAACACACCCTCTTCTGCTTGCTATCCATATATATATCGTGATGTATATTGTGAATTATCGTTGGAATTCAAAGAAAATAAAAACACCATTATAATATTTTGCTGCACGTAAAAAAAATATTTTTATACAAAAACATTTCTGTGAATATAATAAGCTATGAACCGTTGTTGCTGTTGTTGCTCCCTGCAGTCCGACACTCGTACGGATTCATTGTCTTTAAAAAAAATACAAGTAATATACGTTTTTACAGTAAAAGAACATACAGAATAATGCAGAGTTATAAATTATAATGTTTGCAAAAAAACTCGAGTTGGCGAGGGTTTATTTTAATTTGGCGTTTGCTTCATCACAGTTTTCTTATCGATAATATAATGGAGTATAGAGCCATAATATCTATGAAAATATTTTTCTGGATAATAATCAACATTTAGGGCCTTACAATGTCCGTTTACGCTAACCGGCGGTTAGTCAAATATTTACCCGACTGTCTGCAGATTACCGACATAATTCTGTCGCTTATACAATCCAACCGTTAGGTAACATTCACTTAACGGAGACTAACTGACTGTTGGTAAATATTGGACTAACCACCAGTTAACATTAACGGACACTAATGGCAATTAACGGACATTAATTAATTAAGGTACCTAGGTATTAGCTGTTTAGTTGTTATGATTTCAATTTTCAACTATCGTGTATAATTCGTGGACCAAGCTGTACGCGGCATCAATACAAATTAAACAAAACTATGTAAATATGTTTACGCAAAATATACGAAAGGCATTAAAAAGATATTTTAGAGTCAAACTATGTACAAGTGTACAACGTACCTATAAAGAGTGTAACAAAAAGACCTGGAAAAAAAAATATTGATGCTATAGTTCAACGTATGTAAAAAATTATGTAAATTGTCTAACCTACGTGGTTATTATACGTCCCAAAAAATGTATCTAGGAGAACCCTACTTTTTTTAAACATGTTAGTTCATAGGTTTAAATTGATACAGACCTCTAAGCGTCTGAAAAGTTGTCAATGGATGTGCTTCCATGGTTTGGCTGACATGTAACCAGAAAATGTCTATTAGAGGGGCCAACAATGTGCCTGTATGATTCACGAGGCCGTGTCGACATATTATATAGCCGTGTATTATTTTGTCCATGATACCCACCTATTTTCTTCTATGAAAAGTCAATTGACCCAATATTTAACTGTAAAATAACGTTTTCTACGAATATAAAATTTTTATATATTATATCTACTAACTGATTCCACTCGCTTCGTTACCCGTAAAAACTGATAACTCTTAAAAAAATTGTGATTGTTCAACTCCTTTTGGGTGTAACTTGCTGCAGGAAGTGTAACGTCGTTCGCGTTGTTTGATTGCTCAGCCCGGTTTTCCTGCTCATCAGTCGACGAGTCACGTTGCTACTGTATTCTCGGCCATACTTGAAAGCCAGCTGGCCTTGAATCTCGCCCTTGTAGTATCCGTCCGCGGTGATGTGTAAGAAGGTGCTTCGCCGAGTTGGTTTCAGGTTTGTCAGTTTTTCCTCTGCCTCCGTTGCATTGTTGGTGTCCTCGGTCTGCTGCGCCGTGTGGCAACTGCTTCCGCGACCATTTTCGTCCTCAATCGCGATCACCGGACTGCACGCAGCCGTGCTGTGGGTACCTACTAGTACCCCGGGGCACTCCTGCCGCTGTGGTGCGAGTGAGTCACCGGTGTGGTGCCACTTCCAGCTCGTTTCCTGGATTTTCATCTTCGGCTGTTCTTCTCGGATGATGGCGATGTTGACCATCTCTGGTCACTGGTCCCGCTGGTATTGGGTTTTACAGTTTTCCTTCTGTGTCCTCCGTTTTGCCTTCTTTTGTTTGCTCGATTCATTGATATTCATTCATACTTGGTCACCCATTCCAGACGTCCTTTCCAGCTCAATCACGATGATCACCCGGAAGATAACCACCCGTTATGTGGGTTTCTTACTAATGCCCTGAGGCGGGCCGGCCTGCTGTGGTGCCGCTTAGGATAAGTATAGTACTAGGTGTGGGTGGGTCACAGGTTGGGTCCCCACGTTCAAGTCATCTTTGAGCCGAGCCTTCGGTCGTTGTTATCGGTGTGTGAAGGGCGATGCTGGCGAGTGAGAGAGTTCTGGTCGCTCTTGATGACCTGCTGTTGTTCGGTTTTATACAGTTTACCTTCTGTGGTTCCCCCGTTAGCCGGAACCGGAATTTAATTACCGGTCGGCAGGGACAGGCCGTCCACCAGGATACCGGGAAGTTCCCGGTGGCTTGACCTATTGGAACTTGCTATTGACCTGACAGATACATGACATTATTTTTTTTAAATAATTAGTGTTTCTTTATACTAAAAAAATATACTTACTAGTATTAATTCTAAGCAATACTACAAGAGGAAAATCCTAATATTATATAGTAGGTATAGTATATTATAATTACGTATATATAGTAGGTATACCTGGTTGTTTTGGAGTCTTATACTGTCGAAGAATTTTGTGGTGACCAGTGAGGACTAAGTGATTATGTATATTTAACCAAACGCGCTTAATACAATAAGTTATTACTACTTACTAATTTTTATTAATAACAATAATAATTGCTTAGGTATTTAAGAGTGGTATATTTTGGGACGCATAAACGCATTATTATTATTGTGTATCCATATATGCTTCGATCTTCGTCTGATCGTTGGTGAGAATGTGACTACTTCGTGCACACGAGCGTGAGTCCCTCTCTACATTTTTTCATACTTTATTTTTTTTTTATCTAAAAGACTTTTTGGTCGGATCAAAGCCCAAATTTTCATTTTACTTTAAATAGTGTTAGAAAGATGGATTTTAAAAATAACAAATATTGCGCATTATTCAAATGCATATTTTCACTTCTATATAATTATAATTTTGAAAATTAGACTGATCCTACCTACAAAACGTTGTCTTTTTTAAATTAAAAAAAAAGGACGAAAACCAACTATTCTACAGGTCGTGAGAGTTTTTCCTATGAGACATGTTTTTGTATTAGAAACGCACGTGCGGCCATTAATTGTATAAATTATTAATTGTTATAACAGCTTCAATTAAGCTGCATAGTAAGTCGGTATTGCATGTAATAATTTGTTAATTGAAC
Organism: Acyrthosiphon pisum; assembly: GCF_005508785.2. Classification (NCBI taxonomy): domain Eukaryota; kingdom Metazoa; phylum Arthropoda; class Insecta; order Hemiptera; family Aphididae; genus Acyrthosiphon; species Acyrthosiphon pisum. Next base: position 76,539,890 of record NC_042495.1, on the reverse strand, counting down.
TTATTTTAAGAGAATACACAATATAGATGAGCATATCTAGGCATTTTAAATATTTATGGACAGTCACACTAAAATGTTGACACTGATTTATGGACTGTCTTTTTTGTGCTCTTTAAACATATAATAAAAACTAAAAGGTTAGATAGGTAAATAAATAATTATAAGCCCCTCCTCAAAAAAAAAACTATGAAGTAGACCTACAAATTTGGCCTGGGTAATAGATTTTCCCGGCCTACATTTCTCTCCCAGGCCGTCCTTACCGGTCGGCAAGACGTGTAAGGGGGAGTAGGAATCTGCCAACTTACATGCCTGCAGAGTATCTTACTTCAAACCAAGTGTACTAAATTTTTTATTGCTCCCATCTCCCAAACCAATTAGTTTAAGTCCAACATGGGATATGCATCCGATTGCATAAGATTTTGGATATTTTTTGACGTGAGTACGATTGGATTCACCCATGGTGAAATGTTCGGCACTATCAGCTTTTGTTTTTCTATTTACCAAATAATCTTTGATATTATTTCAGTAACTTTCGTTTTGATAGTAAGAATTCAGTGAGACTGATTTAGCATTATGTAGGCGTGTACTATATATTCAACAACAATAGCGTTCTCCTTATACGCTGTCGCTAAAGAATGATTATTATTATTTAATTCTCTAATACCTCTCGTAGGTTTTTACCGTTTGGTCTGTCTGGAAATTCTACTTCTGGCAGATCGGGTTTTCCTCGTAAACGGTTGTTCGATATTATGCACCTAAGTGAATCGTAGCTATACTCCGGCCCACGAGAGTCCATACGTAAACCGCGCATTCATATAGTAATACGTGACGTCTGTTTTCTTCCACCATGATGCCATTCCCACTATTCGGCAACGTGCCGATGCGCAGTGACGGACGCGTTCTAACATATGGACTCTCGTGGGCCGGAGTATACATTGTAATCTCTATTGCTACTTGTTGATTACGCAGGAAGTCGCATATCAAACGGATACGGCAGCTATACATTAATCTAAGATTACTTCTTTGAATTTTAGTTTAATATATCTTACATCATGCATCTATGACCATATAAAATGTAACACCATCCATTACAGTGCCCCACTTGCAGTGGCGCAAATAGGGGGGGGGCTTAGCCCCCTCAAAATATAATAGTATACCATTCTTAAAAGTAAGTACCTATAAATATTATAATTTTAAAAATAATGTGTTGAGCCCCCCACCCCCACCCCCCTAATCATTTTTCCTATTTGTGCCACTGCCCACTTGTTATTATTATTTGTTTCTGTTTACTCGATAAATAGTCGAAATAATGCTTTAATTTTTAACTTCAGTATCTTGTTCGTCCAAAAGTGAATCTAATTGTTGCTTGGGGAGGTCAAAATTTTAAACTCCTAGTAATTTTTAAAAGCACTGAGAAAAAGGGTACTAATATAGGTATTGTTACAATATGACAGTTAAATAATATTTAAAATGCAATAACAATTTTTTTTATAAGCATTTAAAGTTCAGATTTTGACAAAAGGCGTAATAATCACGAAAATGTGCAAATTATTTTGAGTTATAGAAATGTTATAGAAATGTTTCTTTTTAAATCTTAGATTTTAACATGTAATACAATAGATTCTTTAAAATGAATTCTACTTTTATAAAAAAAAAATGTCTATAAGAATGTATGAAGTTCAAATTTTTACAACATTGGATTTTCAATTGATTTCTCAAGTAGTGACTTTCTTATTTTGTGGTAATTCAAAAATGAATAACACTAGATATTTGAAATTTACACCATATGACTATTTTATCAATTCATATACTCGAGAAAATTTTCAAAATATTTTGACTTGTTTTGAGCTGTTTCATTTTTTTAGTTTTTTTTTCTAAAAATTTCAATAAGTTTTGTTTTGTTTCAAAAATTTTGTGATATAAATAAATTACCCAACTATTAATTTTCGTAGGGAGGGTTGAACCCCTAACCCTCCTCCCCTGTATACGTGCCTGGCATAATCTATGTTCATATACATACCTAATTGTTATTGGCAAACTAATATTTACTGACCAAGGATTTGGTATTTTGGTTAGTTACCTATTAGTTATTAGTTATTGCATACATATATCTAATTGTTTTCTGAACTTCGTTGTATATACCTACCTACATAATATTATCGAATGCATAATATAGGTCATACAATATGTGCACCAAAATAAAGTGTGGGTACGTATGGGAAGGCGCAGATAACACCAATTATTATTGTATCGTTTATTATAATAGCATAATATTATTGTTTATATATACATTTCAACTAACATTAAGTGTCAATACCTTAAGATTGTAAAATCGTTACAAGAATAGCGCATACCTATGTATGCAATTAATATACCTACAGTAATAGCGTATCCATATATTATATAATAACGAATAACAAATATGGGTATATTGTGTATTTAATAATAGAATGTTATGTAATTTTTGTCACGTGTTATTTTTCAGGGGAGGAAACGGTATGGCCGGGGGTTGAGTGGGCGTCAGTGAGGGGCTCGATGGATTGGTGCGCAGGTGGCGAAGATTTGCTGGGCGACCCGACGCTGCTGGTGGCTGCGGGAATGCTACACGGGCCAACGCAATTCTGCACAGACACTTGCTGTACGCCCGGACTGGAGCAGCCCAACGAGCAAGCAGTTCAGTTCCAGCAGCCAGCGATTGTTACAGTTGGTGGTTCATACAGGTAATAGAATTTTTTTTTTCATTAAAGAAACGAACGCAAACATTTTTTTCACCTATTCATAGAGGGACCTAACTAACAAAATACATTTTATTCGACATGGAAGTACTACCCAGGGACTAAAATTGTGTGTAGTACAAAATTTTGAGTGTGGAATACGAAATTAAAAAATGTGTAATGGCCTGTAATAGGTAACTAGTAACTTTTTTTTATAGTTTTTTCTTCATTAATTGAAAAATTATTTGATGTTACTTAGGGAAAATGGAAATGGATGTATAAGAATTTCGGTCAGTCTTTCGTACTGATTTTCTATATATTTTATATTATAATTTTCAAACATTAAAAATAATTGTTTGTTTTATATTCTGTAAAAATTAAATTCCCGAAATGAAATATTACGTTTCTTAATAATATTTTGACGATAAGTTTACAAATTTTACTTATAGATATAATACCAACTTAAAAGATTATAAAATAAAAATAATTTCGTATGATCGATACGTCAATTAATACTTCAAAATAATTATCAATCAACAGTTAATGAATGTAGGTACTTATTCTTTTAAAAGAACCATTAACATAATATATTGTTTTAAATCATGATATAAAACAATATAATATTATTGTTAATGTTTGAAAATTATTTATTTTATATTAATTTTTTTAATGATAAGTACAAGTACCTAAACCTAGTGTATTTTTGTAATTAAATATTAATAATGTGGTAATTACACTAATTAGTTTTTAAAAAATATTTAAATATTTGATCAATCAATTTCGTATGATTACGAGTAGTCTGGGTATTATTTTTCCTAGGGTCCATGATTTTTTCCGATGATTTTTATTCCGCAATTCACTGTCTGTATATTATAGTTCAGTGCACATACTGTAAAATTATATACAATAATCTTACCGATATACCGACATACATCGTTTTATTGTGATGTAATCAGTACTCTGTAGATAAATAAAAATAAAAATTGACTATTCTATGTTTAAGGGTAAGAATTAAATACATTTTTGGCGATGTGGGGGCAAAGTCCCCCACGGTTACTCCAAGTTTAATACCAAGTGTGTAGTACGAAAACAATAAAATTAAATTTTAGCCTCTGGTACTACCCTACATATATGATATTATTTATGGTTGCTATTTTTGGTCAAAAAATTGGGTCTCTCTATAGTACTTGTACGTTATGTTATACAAATTTTCGAATAAAATAAACCACTATGATTTACAATCGTGCCTCTCTAATCCCGATCATTTCGGAGAAAATTTCCGTCGTTTTTAATTAAATTTTACGTTTATAAAAATCAAATCATTGCATATATAACATTGATAAAAATATTTAATTGTGTTTAAATTTTGTAATTCAATCAATTATTTTGAATATTCTAGAAAACAATAATGAATAATATTAAACAATTTAATATGTGAAATTAAATTTATAAGGAAAATATTTGTCTGATATTTGATTATTTGTATATAGGTACCCGCAATAGCCACACCCTTTTCACTCTAGATCCAAGATTATATGATGTTAACATGATATTATTCACATAATATTATCAGTTTATTTTACACTATATTATATTTAATATTTATTAATATACATTAACATTATATTATCTAACATACTCATAGGTGTGAGAACGGGGTTGACAGTATGCATCTGCGCATCTACAAAACATTCTAATTTTTTGATTTATTTACTAGGTTATTTTATTATAATTGTTAGTTAGTAATTACAGGTAAAATATATAACAAATTAAGTAACCTAATAACCTATCTGTTGTACAGTTGATAAGTCTCAAGTACCTTGTCATTGAGTAATAGATCACTTTTACAGATACATTATGAATAAGGCACGGAAGTTATAGGAACTTTAAATTGGAAAAATATGCATGTAATAATATGCACGAAAAAATTGTAAAATATGCATGAAAAAATTTCAAATATGGAAAAAAGTTTGATGAATATTCATATAAATTCAATACTCCAAATAAATCATTATATGTTGTTAATAATTTGCATTAAAATAAATTTAAATATCTAAAATATTGTGGAAAACAGTATGAAATTTTGAAATTTTATTGAATCGAAAAAATTAGCTAAAATTAGTTAAAAATATATTCGAAAAGATAGTACAATATTAGTAAATATTATTGCAATAGAGATTAAATTCGTACACACCATTGTCGTTAAATAAAAAGTCGACTGTGACGATAACAATAAATACCAGATACCTATACTAAATAATATCGAATTATACCTTTGTATTCATTGTTATTATTAAAATACATAGCATACGATAGAAAAAGACCATTTTTTTATAGAAAATACTAAATATGCATAAAATGCGTACACCAATCATGAAATACGCATCTTTTTCTATAAAATTGACAAAATATGCAAAGTACCTAAGCATTTTAAATATTTGATTTTTAAACTGACCATTGTATAGCTCAGATGTCTAGCTTGGTCTGCTATAAACCGATATGCAACTCTTACAACTTCCGAGCCCTAATTATGAATCTGTTAAAGTTCAGTTCAATTGTATACGATTTAAAACGAACTGAGAGGAGACGATCTAACTTTTAGGTAACCAAATAGTTATTTTATTAATTAGGTATATTAAAATGTTAACACAATAATGTATTTATTTTTAGAATTTACCAATTGTTTTGAATTTTCTTTTGTTTTTGAACTACAAAAGTAAGTAGAAACTAGATCCAATTTCCTACCAGAAACTCCCCTTGATGTTAATGATTAGAGCATTTTTACTATATTAGAAAAAGTGTGAACGAATATAATTGTAAAATCAATACCTACACTCGTTGATCGCTCCGATTAGAGTCTAACATTTTGAACATACCTATTTTTGTTTTTATAAATGTTTAACTAAAAAAATAGTTGATAACCTATTTTGATAATGTTTTTTTATATTCTAATTACACACTAATGTACCAATTAATGTCTTGACGGAGCAGTTTACTCATTAAGGTTTATACCAAGGGTGGCCAACGATAAGAGATATGAAGAGCAGGAACACGAATAATACCTATTATTGTATTAGAAAATATGTTAAGACGCGAGTCACGGTTTGGCACCCCTGGTTTATACCATATTGATTATTATTTATTAGATTATAATTTATAACTAAAAATTCATAGTTTCATATATTTAAAATCATTGTTTTTAGTAACTAGTTATATAATTTTATTGTTATTGTATCTAATGATACAGATGGTATATTGCTTGTAAAAACAAAAAAAATAAAGCGACCAAGTGCGAGTCGGACTCGAACATGAAGGGCTCCGTAGCAGCAAGTAACATAAATAATAAGTCGTTTCGTTAGGCAGGCACAAACTTTGGCCCCACCACCAGGTAGAAAGTCTTATCTAATATTATAATAATATTACCCGCTCGGGTAAGCGCAGTCGGGAACCTGCCCCCCGCGCCGCGCGCTCCGCACCCGGTACCGATCAAGCCACGCCCCGCGCGAGTTATAATTATTATTTACTTATTTACTTATTTATTTATTAAAAAAAAAATTACTTACTAGATCTCGTTCAAACCAATTTTCGGTGGAAGTTTGCATGGTAATGCACATCATATATTTTTTTAAATTTTATCATACTCTTATTTTAGAAGTTATGGGGGGGGGGGGGCACACACACATTTTACCACATTGGAAGTGTCTCTCGTGAATAAAATTATTAATAACAAAGTGCAAAATAATTGAATATATAAATAACAAATTATGCAATTCTATTATCAAGTAAATTATAATAGGCATATTTCCAGGTTTTCATTGATTAATTACAAAACAATCAATAGTTTGATTCAAAACTTCTACCATACTATCTCGGACGACTAAGGAAGCCATAAATCTAATAATATTATACATTTTTTACATTAAATAAATAGATAATACAATGTCCCCACTTTGCCTCGGTACCTCACTTTGCCCCATGTTCTCCTATATAATTTTGTTGAAAGAAAATTAAGTTTTTAATTTTTATAAATAAATTATAAGCACGATTTAAATATCATTCAAACATTATAGGTAATAAATATCAAATATAAAACTACGTAAATATTATTTATAATTCGCATGGAATTCAAAAAAGTTTACCAATAACCAATCATACTCAAAACCACTGTCAAAAGCAAAATAGACATACAAATTAAAAAAAAAAAAAAATGGAAATTACTCTGCTACCGTGTAGTAGGTTTCGAGTTTATACTCTATTAATACATTGTTATTAGTAGCCATAGGGCCAGATCTAGTTGTAGTAGGAGGGCAAGTGGGTCTCCTTATTCCTTGACCCGAGCGCTGTTGGTATATGGGCGCTCAGCTGGTGCTCTTTAATTTAAAAAAAAAAAATTCATTAACATAAAATATGGATAAATTATAGCACGTTTCCAAAAAATAATAATAGGTGTTACAGAGTCACTCGTTATTTAACATGTTGAACGCCGAATGCCGATGTCAACACGTATTTGACATGAGTAACTGGGCACCCATGGTCGGTGTCGACGATGGCGCTTAATTTTCGTCAGGTTAGATTATAAATTCATCTAAATTCAGGAAAATATTTGCCAGGAATTATGATGGATATAAATTGATTTGTTTTTTTTCAAAAGACTCTTATTCCAGTGCTTTATACAAATGGGACTTATTCCTTGAAAAGGAAAGTATTGTCAAAAATTAGTTCTTTTAAACTTTAAAATATACTGTCAGCATTTTAAAAGAAAATTTTCGATTTCAGAAATGTATTTATCACGTTTTTTTTTACCTATTTTGCAATACATAACTTATTACCTAAATCAATTAAAAAATTATAAAGAAACAAAAAAAGAGCTGTCCCAAAAAGTGATAAAAATGGAAAAGGTCCTTTTTGAATTTAAACCCCTCAATTTATTTTCAAAAACAGAAACTATTGGTAAACATATTTAACACATGTCAAATTAGAATATATATATATATATATATATATATATATATATTTTAATTTAATCAGGATTGGGCAACATTTTGTTATGAATTCTTAATTTGACATCATAAAAATGTCATAATCATGACCAGGTAGTAATTGAGCAAACATTGAGTTTTGAGTAAAAACATAAACAATTATCGAGAACTCCTTACCTAGTACATACATTTAGTTTATTCTGTTATAATTATTATCCAGGGAAGGGTATTTTTATTTTACTGATGCACAAAAAGTCATACGGGCAAATTTTTTTTATCAAATCAATAGCCATCGTTTTCCAACATACAATACCTAATATAATATTAATATAACATAAAGGTCTATGATATTATCACTACACTATCATAATATTGTTATTACATATTATTATTATTAACTGCTAATAACCAACTTATGTATACTATCTTGTCGCAGCTATAACTGTAAATTAAGTTTATAATATAATTTAATATATATCTGTATAATATATCCGCATTCTAAAACTTCAGACTAGGAATATAATATATTATTGTAAAATAAAAAAAAAAACATAAAGATTGGCATGGATACTGTATATTATTATATATTATGATATGGTGATATGCAGACATACAGTCAGACCAGTCAGTTATGAACTTAGGGTTTCTCTGCCGCATCTAGACGTCAGCTCGCGTCAACTATCTGTCCGTATATACTCCATAGGTAGTACATGGTAGTATATGGTCGGCGGCGGCGTTTAGTCGAGGAACAAACTCTGATCCCCGCAACGTTTGAAACCGTAACGTTTAAGATAATATTGCATACAAAATAAAATTCATAACAATAAAATGTACCTATAACATTAGTAAAGTCCGGTAAAGTATTAAATAGAAGCCGGTGGACGAATCATTGACGGATAATGGAGGTTTAACATTATCGTTATATTTTTGTCGTTGATTTTTATTCAGAAATTGTAATGTTTTATTCATAGTTGTAAACCTAAATATCTTACATATATTTTAGTAGTACCTACCTATATAGTGTATGGTATGTACTTCCTAGTTTTTAAAATTTATTCAAAATTTTATATTATATTACAATATTCTGAACATTTTGAAAAAATGTAGGTATATATTTTATTTTATTTTAGTAATAATTATAAGTTTTATGCATAGTTTTTCCGAAAATTCAGGATGTTTATAGCCTATAGATATATTTTTATTCATAAATGCATTTATAATTCATTATCAATGAAATTAGCATGCGTTTGAAAATAAACGATTATTTAAACGATTTGGATTGGAGCTTCCCAAAAAGTTATTCCGAGACAAGCAGATATGCTGATAATTAAAGAGGTATAGAAATCAATATAACATAGGTACGTGATTAAGCCACATTTAATACCAAATAGTTTGATCACATTTCCTTTTAGCTAGTAATAACGTTTTATGAATAATTTTTTTCAAATGTATAATAATACATTGTACCTATATTATATTTTTAAGTAACGAACAAATTAATAATTGTATTATATTAAGTATATCAAAGAATACAATATTATAATAGTAATTCGAAAATGAGTTATCATAATACTATTATTAATACTAATATGATTTATACTTTCAAAATGTATGACTGTCATTTTTTTTTTTTTAATTGATTTATTCATTTAAAACAGTTATTTTCATATTTAAGTTACACAAAAAAAAAAATACTAAGTAATATTATTAATAAAAAATCGTTGTATTATCGCATAAAAATGACTATTTGAATGGAGACTATGCACGTATTATTCAAACGAGAAAGGTAAATATTAAAATATATTATAATATACCTAATATTAAGAGGATGTCAGCGCACTATTCGTTTTCTCTCTCTGGCCCACGCGCGACATAGACAAA
>NC_042495.1:76528524-76529727 GCF_005508785.2 Acyrthosiphon pisum | reverse complement strand
ACGAATAGTGAGCAGACATCCTCTTTAACGTATAATATTGACTGTATATCCATTAGGTATATAATTTAAATACATTTTTTAAAAAATTAATTATAATGAGTTAGGTATGATTTGACGAGTAATTAACTTCTATGTTACGATTAGGTATAGTTTAAAATTACCAAAAAAATTACTTGTGAAAATTTATAATCTAACAACTTTTAACTAGCTTGCTTTGTATCAATACTAACATCTTTTTATTAGGTACCTATTTTGTAGTAATATAATAAGCCACTGAATCACGACGATAATAATTACCAAATTATCAAATAACAATTAGTAATTATTCATTAATGTGTCATGTTGTAATTTGGAAAAAGTAGTAAGTAGCCACAGTAAAATTGTATAGGTTTGTCATAGTATACATATTTATTTATAATAATAATTTCTTTAGTTACCTTTGCCTTGTCATTGTCTCTTTTTCTTATTAAAGAATATACTGTAAGTAGTATAAAAACTGCTACTGTGTACCTAAATTATAGTTGTTTGTTTAGGATTAGGAGTAATAATTCTATGGTTTCCCCTTGCTTCTACATAATGTGTTGATTTAAAGATAGGATTTTATAGATGTATAGAATCTAGTTGGTGCTTCGAGTGGTCAAAATTTAAAATTTCCAAAAGTTTTCAAAAGCGTAACTGCGTAAGGGAAAAAAATTTTAAAAAATGGGAATTTTTACTCGAACCAGATTTTGACAAAATCAAGTGTAACTCAAAAATTAATAAGCATGTATTGCATGTAGATGAATACAATTTTACCGAATCTTTATAATAGCATTTTATATACATCATACAATTTTCAAATGTTGACACTTTTTGAGCTATTTAAAGGGGCATGTGCAATTTTCGATTTTTATCAGTTTTTTATTATTGTCGAAAAATATTTTTTAGTTAGCTACTAATAGTAAAATAAAATATTTTTACAGCATTAGTTATTATAAAATATACTTACAATAATATCGGCTGACAGGCCTTAGTTCAGAATCGTTTTTCGTATACAATAAATTTATATTACTGAATTCAAATCTAACACATGGCCCTCACCGAATGTAGACCAGAGCTTCTTTTTTTCTTTTTTTTTTTTGAAAGGTGATGATTTCATGCAGTTTGGGTTGAATTTGATTTAAAAAAGGTGGGTAAGTGGATGTCGCTCTGCTGTACAGTAGG
>NC_042495.1:76526713-76527574 GCF_005508785.2 Acyrthosiphon pisum | reverse complement strand
TAGAAATAATTTGCAAATTTTCGTGATTTTTTCATATTTTGTAATTTTTTGAACTTTAAATGCTTATAAAAAACTGTGACTAACGATTTTTAATATTTTTCATCTGCCTTTGAAACAATATACTAGGAGCCTTCTATTAAATTTTCAAGCTTTTTTATCCAACAAATAAAATTTTATTGATATTTTTAGAAAAAAAACTAAAAAAAAAATGGAAAATGAAAATGTCCGTTAAGAGCTCAAAATAAATCAAAATATTTTCAAAATTTTACCGTGTATAGAAAATGCAAATATAAACAACCTGTGAAAATTTCATATATCTACGGTCATTTGTTTTAGAGTTACACCAAAAACCAAAATCGATTTTGTTAAAAATCGATTTTGCGTACAAATTCCCGTTTTTCCTTAATTTTTCTTTTGTTTTTCTCGTCGCTTTTGAAAACTACTGGGAAATTTTTACTTTTGACCCCCCAAAGTACCAACTAGATTCACTTTCCAATCATAAAAGTTACTGTTGAAGAAAATCGAAGCAGTTTTACTGTCCTAAAAGGTGATGACAGACACAAAGAAAATAAAAAAAAAATAAAAAAATAAAAAAAAAACACACATCATTGTAAAATCAATACATTCATCGTTCCACTCAGAATCTAAAACTCTATTTTAAGAATAGTCTTACTTAAATATCACAAATGTTTAAGTACCTATTTTGAAATTTGTTTCTCTAGCATTCTTTAAAGTTAATTCATAAACTTGAGTCCAGTATGACCTGAATAAAGTTTTCCCCTTTGAATAAAAAGAAAATTACCAAAATCCAACTTTAATCTAGTAGGTATTCTACGAGGTGTAATCGTTTTTATTGTTGAA
>NC_042495.1:76524945-76526663 GCF_005508785.2 Acyrthosiphon pisum | reverse complement strand
ACTGCAATGTGTCCATAGTATTAAGAATATTGTTAACTATGCCTGTAACTACTGCTTCAGCAGAACGATCTTTTTCAAAGCTGAAATTAATAAAAAAACTATCTCCGATGCATGTTGTCACAAGAAAAAGTCACCAATTTAGCTATAATCTCTATCGAAAAAGAAATCGCTGACCAATTAAAATATTATAATGATATTATTGATCAATTCGTGGATATAAAGAGTAGAAAAGTTAATTTTTAATATATTTTTACATTGCAATATTGTGCCTATTGCTATATTTTATATTTGTGATCTTATTTTGCCAATATTTTTTTGATAACATTTATTTATTATATTATATTAAGTTTGATTATATGACATGGTGCGTTATTAGTTAATTTACTTATTCATGTTGTTGTAGGTGCAAGGTAGGTACTATATTTGTTAAGATTATTTGCGCACATTTGAGTTTCAAATTTGGGGAGTATAGCTCCCATATGCAATATGCAACTGACGTGCGATAATGACATTTTAGGCCCCGCAATTTTACTCTGCCCCGGGCCCCGCAAATCGTTGGGACGGCCCTGAGCGTAAGGGAAAAAAATTTTAAAAAATGGGAATTTTTACTCGAACCAGATTTTGACAAAATCAAGTGTAACTCAAAAATTAATAAGCATGTATTGCATGTAGATGAATACAATTTTACCGAATCTTTATAATAGCATTTTATATACATCATACAATTTTCAAATGTTGGCACTTTTTGAGCTATTTAAAGGGGCATGTGCAATTTTCGATTTTTATCAGTTTTTTATTATTGTCGAAAAATATTTTTTAGTTAGCTACTAATAGTAAAATAAAATATTTTTACAGCATTAGTTATTATAAAATATACTTACAATAATATCGGCTGACAGGCCTTAGTTCAGAATCGTTTTTCGTATACAATAAATTTATATCACTGAATTCAAATCTAACACATGGCCCTCACCGAATGTAGACCAGAGCTTCTTTTTTTCTTTTTTTTTTTTGAAAGGTGATGATTTCATGCAGTTTGGGTTGAATTTGATTTAAAAAAGGTGGGTAAGTGGATGTCGCTCTGCTGTACAGTAGGTTAGAAGTGGGTCACTGTATAATGGACAGTATTAAATTTGAATTCAATGATATAATATCACTGTATAAGAAAAACGATTCTGAGCGGAGACGGTATATCAGTCTATGTATTAGACATAAATATACTTATCTATGGTATTAAAAAAAAATTGACCTATAATAGGTACCTATAATAAATTCCAAATTAATCATATCATAATATATATTAGGTACTTATAACGCGTTATAAATCGACAAAAAACCGTGGTAAAATCATAGATATATAATAGTATACTTTAGAAGTTTCAAGTACCCACGAATAATATTATACAATCACAACAAAATAACTAAAATAGTTATCCTAGGTTTTTAATATGTAATTTCGTCCAAATTTGTACTTAAAATGACTATAAAAATAAACTGTGAAAATGTATTTTTTAGATTTTTTGGTAACAGAATTAATTACTTACGTGGAATCTTGTTTTAAATTTTCAATTTTTAGATACAAAAATTGAACATTTTATAAATTTTTAACTACAAAATAATTTTCCAAATTAAAATTTGATTTTTGAATGCTTATAAAAAAAAATTGTGCCTATGTATTTTTAATATTTTTCAACTGATATTGTAACAATATATCAGAA